>NC_056739.1:767644171-767691671 GCF_019279795.1 Protopterus annectens | reverse complement strand
CATTGGTACTATGACTGCCCCTCCACATTTAAACTGTTACACAGTAAAGTACATTACATGAAGTTAAAGTTATGTATCTGTTTTTATACCCAAAGTCACCAACATTCTGTAGCCAAGGGCCATATAATATTATTCTGGGAAACTGGTATAGTATTTCAATGGTTTCTGAGATATGATTGTATGTCATTTGGGACAAGGCAGTCTTACACAGTCATCTGTGTGTTCTGTTTCTTGCATTTAGCTCACAGCATGCATACATGTACATTTTGCATTTTGCATGCCGACAAATTAAATATACATCTGAAAAGTATCACTGCTGCGTTATTGCAAATCAACACTTAAATGTTCCTTATTCTAACAGGTGTACACATATTTAAGATTCTGATGTCTGCATTTCTTAAGTGTGATTAAGACATTCAATATACAGTTTAAGGCTGATCATCTAAGGGTTTTGTCCCAGAAATCTCACCAGACTGTCTTGAAGTAGTCAAGAGATAATGTTACGTTAGTTTATTTTTTAACTGGCCTTTTGACAGTTACAGACTTTGACAGCTGCAAAGCAATCAGCTGAAAACAAAAGTGCAGCTTTCAGTTTTCTTCACAGAAAAGTCACTCCATTAGTCAGTCAAACAAATCAATAAATCAATTCATAAATAAAATATATCATATATGCAAAACTGTAATGCTATTGTGAATTCAGGCCAAAGCAGAGTGTGTCATTCTCCATAAAATCGATACTTTTATTCTTTTTGCATGCTGGGGTATTGAAAATGAAATTAGAAATATTCTCTTTATTGAAATTCAGTATGCAGTTGCTGCTCCTCTGAATGAAAGAACAGGAGTAACTAATGACCAATGGAAAAGCGGGTTTGTGCTCAAAATAAACCAAGAACCATCAAAAGAAAACAAAGAATGTCACATATTGCACGGTCAGGTGCAAACCCACAAAATCAAATAATATGGAAGCAATTTATAAAAACTTTTAAGTGTTAAGTCAAAAATTATTTAGGTGAAAGTGCTTAACATTTTAATAAATAGCTTCCATACTATTTGGTTTTGTGGCTTTGGACTTTACCATGCATACGAGACACTCAACTTAAGGGTGTATTACACATAATTATTATAATAATATTCTCTTAAAGATTGTAAAACTAATTGAACTATTTTGTAAACAAAGGCATTTATACACAAACAGCACAATAGCCTTAAATATCCAGTATTATGTAAATAGACCATCTGAAAATGTTCAATAATTATAGGCTTAACTACTAATTATCTGTGTCTTGACATCTTTAAGACTGAAAAGATCCAAAGACAAAGAACAAAACAGGTTTATGAGAAATAAAAAGCATTTAATTGGAGCTGTCCATAAATACAAATGCTTCTAATAAACACAAGACCATCAGCTAACCTTGAGAACCTTAAGCACATCATTGCGAGACTCTTTCACTTTAGACAAAGATAGGTTGTTTTCCAAGATGCTAAAGATTTTAAACAAGAAATAATCTTGAACTGTGCTTCAGGAATCATGCCAGTTTATTCCATGGATGTGTTAAAAAAAATGGATAGAATTTCAAAATTAAAAAAAAAAAAACATCTACTCAGCAGAGGAATCCAGAATATCTAGTGTTAACCTGCAAATTTTTATTGACAAGTGGAAGGGAAATAATATTCCTTAAAGCTGCTTCAGTTTTCTTCTAAATAAATACCAAGCTGGATAAAACCACTGGAAACTATTGTTCCATAATGATTACAGTACCAGTTATTGGCTAGGATTTGGAAAGTCTTGTTGCAAGGGGGAAGCCTTAACATAACCATTTCTCCCCTTGGAAAGTCAGGAAGTCATCAAAATAAAGAAATAGTGCAGGAAATAGAGGGAGATAGAAAAAAAATGACCATGCTAGGAAAGAATACTGGTTGGCTAACAAAGAAGGTAAGAAAGGAGTTGCAATAGCAAAGAATAGGGCATCGGAGGTACTATACCAACTTTTGGAAAATGGCTTAAAAGGTGGCACAAAGAAACTATATCAGGTTGCAAGGCAAAAACAGAAAGATAAAGAAGATAGTCAGATACCCTTCATAAGGGATTCATAGGTTCATAGATTCATAGGTAGGTACTAGGCTATTGGCCCTAGGGCCTATATAAGCCTAGCCAAAAAGGTACCCTGGTTTTCGCCACCCAAGAAAATTATTTTCTTGTGCTCCTGTCGAGCAGAGCCACATAAGTGATCCCTGAGGTGAATTTCCTATTTCCCATCCAATCATCAAAATTTTTCTTGAAGAGTGCTAACGAGGATCTTTGTTTGATATAGATAGGTAGTTTGTTCCAGAGTATGGGAAGTCTCTGGTACAGGAATCTATCCTCCAGCATGTTCTGTTTATTGTGGTGACAAGGTTTAGGTCCCTAGAGTGTGTAGCTCAAAGGGATTGGGATTTCTTTAAGTGGAGCATATCCAACAGCTCTGGGTTTGACATAGCTTTGTATGTTAGGCAGAGATCGTCTCTGAGTAGGTGATATGCGATGGAGTAAATCTGGAGTATTTTGAGACGGTCTGTGTAGGGCATCTGTTTGAGGCTGGTAATCCTCTTTGTGAGGTATTTCTGTGGCCTTTCCAGTTGTTGTAGATGTCTTGTGAGGTACATACCAAAAGGGGCATTGCACTCTATAATGGGTCTAATGAGTTATGAGTAGAGGGGAACAATTACCTCTTTTTTCCTGGATGAGAAACCTTTTGTGATAAGGTGTGCCATGTAGAATTATTTCCTGACTACTGTGGTGATGTGATTATCAAAGGACAGACTACTGTCCATCTGTGTCCCAAGGTCTCTTATCACACTTTCAGTGTTAAGTAGACTATTGGCTATGTGGTAGTTGATGGGTACAGAGTTTTTACCACAAGGGATGACAATGCACTTTTTGGCATTGAGCTTGAGGCCATGGCTTTGACACCAGGCATCTGTCTCAGTGAGGTCCTTTTGTAGGATGTCCACATCATTAGGAGTTTCAGTTATGCCTCCTAGTTTGCAGTCATCTGTGAACTTCATTAGCCAAAGACCTTCTGTGTTAGCCTGTACTTCAGAGAAGTAGATACCAAACAGGAGAGGACCGAGGACTGAACCCTGTGGTACTCCACTTGTCACTGGTCTGAAGTCGGATTTGGAGTCTGCTATTTTCACAATGTGGGTTCTGTCAGTGAGCCACTTGGCAACCCATCTTGTGATGTCAGCAATAACCTGCTCACCAATCCACAGGCCAGACAGATAGAAGTAGTATTTCCAGCTGCTTCTGAATGAAGAAATCCCTACAGAAGCTGCACTGCCCCAGAAATAGCCTACGATGAGAGAAGAAGAGCAGCTGACCCTAGAAGATGTAAGGATAGCACTAAAGAAAACAAAGTTAGGGAAAGCAGCTGGCTCATATGAGGTCACAGCAGATATAATAAAGATGCTGGGTGAGATTGGGGAGAAATGGCTCCTGAGGGTACTCCTAGCAGTGTGGAGAGAAACATGTATCCCAGATGAGTGGAGAATAAGCATACTCATGCCACAGTACAAGAACAAAGGGGACATTCAGAGGATCAAACTCCTATCACGTTGCATGAAAGTTCTGGATAGGGAGATAAATGGATATGCAGAGTAGTAGAAAGTAAGATGGGAAATGAGCAGTTAGGATTCAGATCAAGATGTAGCACAAGTGACCTGATGTTTGGAGTGAGACAGTTAGTTGAAATGAAACAAGAGATGGAGAAAGTGTCCAACTGGGCATTCCTAGACTTGAAGAAAACATATGACAAGGTCCCAAGAAATATGATTTGGGCAGTACTAAGGTGGTTCAAAGTCCCAGAAACTGTGGTAGAATTAGTGCAGTTTATGTACAAAGACCCAATGATTCATGTACGAGCAGTGTTTGTCCTCACAGGGAGGCTCCCAATGGGAGTGGGTATGCATCAGGGGGAGTGGGTATGCATCAGGGTTCAACTGTGAGCCCACTGCTGTTCATACTGGTGATGTACTACATTTTCAAACAGTTTAGAGGGGACAGATTAACAAAGTTGCTATATGCAGATGATGTGACATTACAGGGAGACACTGAGCAAGATCTTCAGCAAAGGATAGGGGAATGGAATGCAAAACTGAAGGCACATGGGACGAAACTTAGCACAGATAAGACAGTGGTAATGGCAGCAAACTGGGGAAATCAGAAGAAGTTGAGAATTGAGATAGAAGGGAAGATAGTGGAACAGGTAAATAGCTTCAAGTATCTGGGAGGGGTGGTTCAGGAGAAGGGAAGTGTGAATAAAGAGGTCAAAGATAGACTCAGAGGGGTGGCAGTCAACTGGCATAGAGTCTCAGGTGTAGTCTTTAACATAAGAATTCCAAAGAAGCTGAAACATATGCTGTACAAGATAGTGGTGCAAGCAGTACTACTGCATGGTACAGAAACATGGACAGTAAAGGCAAAGCAAATAAGGAATCTAGAGGTGATGGAAATGAAGGGACTGAGAAGGGTGATAGGATGCACACTGTGGGATGGACAAAGAAAGGAGGATATGTGAGCAGAATTGTAGAAAAGATCAAAGAGAACAGATTATGGTGGTTTGCACACATGCAGAAAAGCAGAAGTCAATCTGGTGAAGATGATTTGGAACAGACAGGAAGAAGGTAAGAAGAAACAGGGATGTCCAACAAAGAGGTGGATGGATTGTGTGAAAGTAGATCTGTGACAGTCAGGCATGAGTGTTGAAAAAGGCAGGAGTGCGGCATTGACTCAAGAGAGATGGCAAAAATTAACAACATACCTCGACCCCATGTAGAAAATGGGAAAAAGGGGGAATGATGATGATTCCCCCTTGTGCTATGCCTTTCCTATTTATATACTGCCCTACCACTATAGTTTCATACTACTGGAAGTTTCAGCATGGAGGGCAGCCTCTCTAGCAGAGCTACATGCCAATGCAGAAATCCAGGGGAGTGGCAATTCTAATTTGTGATCTGCTGTCCATAGGTTATTCCAGCAGCTGCTGATTTACACAGATGATTATGAAACTCACTCAGTAGTGTAAATTTTCACTGATAGTGAAAAGTGAATGTTGTCAAATAGGGAGGTCACCCATTCATTCCTATAGAAGCAGTTGCTGTGCCGGTACATTCATTGAAGACATGGGGATGGAAAGTTTATGTGTGTGTGTGTGTGTGTGTGTGTGTGTGTGTGTGTGTGTGTGTGTGTGTGTGTGTGTGTGTGTGTGTGTGTGTGTGTGTGTGTTGTTCATGGGTGTGACTCTGCTGGAATACGCATGTGGATAAATGGATGAGTGTTTCTGTGAGTGCTATCAATTGTGGAGGGGTCTTATTGGTTGATAGGTGGGCATGTGTCCATTGGTGGGATGTTTGGGAGAGTGTGTTTGTCTGTGTCTATGTTCATGGGTGTTTGTGTGTGTTCATAGGTCTGTGTGTGAGTCTGCTGGATTGTGTGTGTGTGGATGAATGGATGAGTGTTTCTTTGAGTGTCATCAATTGTGAGGGGACGCTTGTTGGTTGATGGGTGGATATGTGTTTGTTTGAGGCGATATCTGGGAGTGTCCTTGCTCACAAGTGCCTGTGCGTATATGTGTGTGTGTGTGTGTTGTGTATGTGTGTGAGATGCTTGAGCCACCAAGCAAAATACTGTTTCCATCAGGTCTGACAACATTAGTGCTCGCTATTATGGGATTCAGTGACATGATAATGAGATCATAGTGAGGTCTTTCTCATTGTGGCCACAGTTATCTCTGAAGTACACTTTCTAATTATCTCAGAAAATGATCTACCTGTGGTAAGCAAATTCCAAAAGAGGTGAGACTTTCTTTTTTTTTTTTTTTTTAATTCCTAGGAACAGTCTTAAGGTCCCAAGTAACAAAGGAAGTATGTGGTTAAATGATTAAAACCTCCAGTCAACAAAGCTGAGTATACCCTCAAGTAAAAAGGGATTCAGCTGTCATGTCTTCATCTTTCTCTGATGGAGAAAGCAAATCATCTTCAGGATGGCTGCAGTTCTACACCCCAGTGATAAATACATTTCTGCTTTTTGATACCTCTGTTACTTCACACATTACATTGTGACTTAGGTACACATACAGCTATAAAAGAGAAAACAAACCATTACAGACAGTTTTCCTTTCTATGCATTATACATATATGGTTTCTTTCTTAACAATTATTCAATTTAAAATTACTCAGATTGCTCAAGTACTACTTTCCCTGAAATTTCACTCCTCCTCCTGAACTTGATTCTTCATGTGTTCTTTCCATGGATTTCATTTAATTCTTTTATCTTCTTTACAACATTCAACAATTTTGCTATGGATGGATTTCATTTTGATTTTTATTTTCTAGCAACTGCTTTTATGACAGACAAGAGCTTTAAACCCTTAGGATTTCTAGACAACCCACTTTCTCTATCCCAGCTGAAAATATCTCCACAATATGCGATATATTATCCTTGCTTAGAGCTAACATCCATCTCGAAACCATCATATTGAGTGATATCAATAGACACTAGAATGGTACTAAACAGTCCCCACCTTCTAATATAAATTTTTTTAGCTTCACCCAACTGATCACTTCTCCAACCAGATTTCAAATACAAGTTAGAAATACAGCAGTCTGGATTGGAGTTAATCAACTTTTTGGGGAAAATAACTCAATTAAACTCCCTCCCCAACCTAATCCATTCCCCCATCTGCCCAACTGTGATATAACTACCAGATTTATCTCGCATTTCATTTACATAAGTGCTGTACAAACACAACAGCAGTTACCACAACCACCTTATACCCTCCTTAAAACAAACAACAACTATTCATAGGTTCATAGGTTCATAGGTAGATACTAGGCTATCTGCCCTAGGGCATTTATAAGCTTAGCCAGAGTGTATTTGGCTTCCGCCTCCCTATTAGATTAGCCTACTGTGCCTCTTTAAAGTAGGTCACAAAAGGTACCCTTTTAAGATTAGTTTACTGTGCCTCTGTCTAGCAGGGACACAGAAGAGATCCCAGGGGTGAATTTGCGATTTCCCATCCACGCGTCCAGATTTCGCTTGAAGAGGGTCAGCGAGGGGCTATGTCTAACATGAATTGGGATTCTATTCCAGAGTGAGGGGAGCCTCTGGGAAATGAATCTGTCCCTCCAGCATGTCCTATTTATTTTTGTGCTGAGGTTTAGGTCCCTGGAGCGTGTAGCTCTAAGGGACTTGGATTTTTTGAGGTGGAGCATGTCCATTAATTCTGGGTTTGACATGGCTTTGTACGTCAGGCATAGATCGCCTCTGAGTAGGCGGTAAGCAACTGAGTAGAGCTGGGGTTTCTTTAGTCGAGCTGCATAGGACATCTGTTTGTAGCCCATGATCCTCTTGGTGAGGTACTTTTGGGGTCTCTCCAGTTGCTGCAGGTGTCGGGTAAGGTACATCCCAAAAGGGGCATTGTATTCAATTATGGGCCTGATGAGTGACGAGTAGAGGGGCACAATGACCTCTCTTGATCTAGATGCGAACCCTTTTGTGATAAGGTGGGCTATATAGAAGGTCTTTCTAACCACTTTGGCAACGTGATTATCAAAGGAGAGATTACTATCTACATTGGTCCCCAAATCTCTAATTAATTCTTCCATACTTAATGGATTACCACCTATGTGGTAATTTGTGGGCACCTTGTTTTTCCCAAAGGGGATGACTATGCACTTTTTAGCATTTAGCTTTCAGAAACGTATATATAAACTTAAGGTAAAAACAATAGCTGCAGATAATCTTTCACTCAAATATTTAAATCTTGCAAGCCCAACAAGTAGAAGTAAGATGAAACAGCACCAGGCTATCATAAAACCAGCAACAGTTTATTCAGGAAAAAGGCAATATAAACTATGTTGAGACATTCACCTATTATAGCTTTCAATTCTGTACTTGTGGTCATGACACCCCAATGTTTTTTAATAATATCAACTATACCTTTAGAGTCCTTAGAATATGTTAATGGTACCCTGCACCTAAACTCATCTACGTTATTCACACATGCAGGTGGATCTGAGGAAAAATAAGGCCTTCCTTTATTCCCTCTTCTTTGTATTACTTCAACTCGCTTATCAGATACTTCCTTTTTATCATACCCACTTGTACAAACCTTTCTTTTAGATCTCTCAGTTCTTTCTTAAAATTTTCCTCACTAGCATTAACTCGTGATGTTCTTTTAGCTTGGCCCTTCACCACATTATTAAAAGTAAAACGTGGGTGCATACCACTTCGATGCAAGTAAGTGTTCTTGTAACAGGGTTTTCTATATGTCATACTATCTATTGCCCCAGCTTCCTTTACTTTTCTTTAGCTTGACTAACACATCCAGAAAACCAACCTCCCGATCTGAACAAGTCATCACAAACTTTAAAAAACTTGTGCTTGTATTAATATAATTATAAAAATCTGACAATTCCTTAGTAGTGTTGTTGTTCTTCTTATGGCTTTTCCCAGTTAGGGGTCGCCACAGTGGAACTCCAGTCCGTTAATAATTGGCAGTAGATTTTTATGGTGCTGAGGTGTCAGCTCAACGCCCAACCTTAAACAAAGGCACGCCCTACGCATGTCTTTTGAATGCCATTCAACCGCGGGAAGGACATGCAGACTCCACACAGAAGGTGCTCCAGCCCGAGAATCAAACGGGAGAACCTTTTGCTGTGAGGCGACAACGCTACCGCTGCACCACCGCAGCTTCTTCCTATATATTATATAACGACATTATTATATAAAATCATCTTAACCAAAGTACATAGCATTTCAACCTTCTCAGTCAAGAAAAAGTTTTGTTCATGTAAAAGTTTTTTAACCCATTCTATACCTATAGTATTTGGTATTACAGTGAATAAGGACTGTATATCGGGTGTAGCCAAATATCATTCACCTTTTTTAAAAATAGCTTTAGTAAAATCATATAAATCACATAAAAATTGTGTAGAGTCCTGCAAGATGTGAGTGTTACAGTTAATAAATGGTCTTAAATTTTTCTCCACAAAAATAGACATTGCTTCTCTACACCATTTTTGTTCTGCCACTATGGGTTTCATCTGTGGACTAGTAGGATTCATGTGTACTTTTGGGAGACCCTGTATAACTGGTATTTTAGGATGTTCCATATAAAAATAGTCAAATAACCCTTGGTCCAACATTTTATTTCTTAACATATTCCTCAGCTCGGTTTTCAGTGCATCAACCATCTTTAATATATCAAACATTCTAACCTTTCTATAAAACTCAACATTGTTTAACATCTCTTTCATCCTACCTTTATACCAGTCAGAATCCATTAACACTATGGGTCCCCCTTTATCTGCAGAACTAATTACTATACTATCATCTCATTAATTTCAGCATGGCCTGTCTCTCATTAAAGGACATATTCCTAAAACTACTTTTCTTACTTTCACAATGTTTGTAAACATCATTAGCACATAACTTTTCAAATGCTTCTACAAGAGGGTGTAGTACAGGCATATACATACTTTGTCTTCTAAATTGTGAAAATGTACTACTAAAAGAATCAGTATTGTCATGAAAATTCAGTTTCAACATTATATTTCGTGTAAACATTTTCAAGTTTGTGATAACTTCTGTAATATCATCCCCTTTACTTGGTACAAATGTTAAACCCTTTTGTAAAACATTACATTCATCTATTGACAAAATTTTACTTTTCCTAAACTTTTTTTATACTGGAACAGTCTGTTACCTCTTGAGGCAATTTCCGTTTGTATCTGCTCCTGCTTGTAGAAATCAGCCTCTTCTCTGCCATCTGTTGTACAATAGGCAGAGTGAAATTTAATTCTGAATTCTCACTTGATTTTCCTTCACCCCTTAGTCCATTAGCAGAGAAATGTGCCTCTGCCATAACAGTTAAAGTTTTCCTTCTTGCTCCTAGTTGTGTACTACTAGATAGTATATCCTGGTGGCTCGTGACATCACTAGAAATTTCCTCACATGCAGAAATCACTTCAGTAACACCTGTTACTGCAGTAACATTACATGCAGAGATCACTTCAGTAGCTCCTGTTGCTGCAGTAACATTAGTTATGGCCTGTTTTTGTTCTTTTTGATTACTTAATTCTTCTCTGGAACCTTCAACTCTTGGCCAGGCAAAAAAATGGCCCCCTTTTAAAGTCTCTAATCAGTTTTTTCACCTTCACATGTAACAGTTTCTGCTCATAGAAGTTCAAAGCATCAAATACACCTTGAAATATTCTGTCAACCATGTCCCCTCAAGAAGCTATCATATAATACATGGACTCCTCTCTCTATTTCACTGCACAAGTCTTTTTCTTCTTTAACTGCACAATCTATTAATAACTTCATATAGTTGTAACTGAGGTCCAAATTAAGTTTCTGCCATTGACTTAGAAGTTCTAGTTGTGTATAAGCATGTGCTGGCATTTTCAGCACTTGCAGTCCTCTGGGTACAATATTAAGGTCCAAACAGATTTCTAAATGGAACCTTTGATTTTGCACCCTTTTTAGTTTATACATTAAGTTCTCTACTTCAGACAGACTGCTGCAAAGTGCTAAGACATCAACATCATTTTCACATACTGTTTTTCCAAGGAAATACCTTTAAGGGGGTTTACCGTCTTTTGCAAAACATTCTTAACTTCTCTTTGGAGCACAGGTCAGACATCTTCTCACCTCTAGGTACATAATCCAGTTCAGTTGTAGTCAAACCTCCTTCAGCCATGGCTCCAGCACGCAGTTTATTCAGGAAACAGGCAAAGGCATAAGTGCTTTTGCAGTGTTACAACTGCTTCATCAGATGCATAAAAATCTATCTAATTCAATACCCATTAAATAACTAAGTGAAAAAAATCACATGACGTCCTAGTAAAGCTCTTAAAGAGATAACATTTTAAATATACGCAGTACTAATAGTAAACATCTATAAAAGGTGAATGTGTATAAAATGCGGGGGGTTGAAAGGGAGTTTATTAAAACCCCATTCTTATTTAAAAAGATGACGCGCTTTCAACATTGGTTTCAATGGTACTTTATCATTAAGTCCTAACTCTGTATCTACTCAATCTAATAATCCATTTACTTTCTAAACACTCTGTTACATTTTTAATATCACCACCCCTGAGACTTTCCTGCACCATATCTA
Organism: Protopterus annectens; assembly: GCF_019279795.1. Taxonomy (NCBI): domain Eukaryota; kingdom Metazoa; phylum Chordata; order Ceratodontiformes; family Protopteridae; genus Protopterus; species Protopterus annectens. The sequence goes on along the minus strand of NC_056739.1, from coordinate 767,680,509 downwards.
TAACTTGAAACCTAAATACATGCTCTGGGAAGTGTCTGCTACATGTTTAGCTAATGCATTCCTAACCATAGTATTTCTTATATCATTCAGATATTCTCTTACCCTTTCTTTCAGTCGTCTGTTCATTTTACCTACATAAAATTTACTGCAGGTTTTATACACTGCTAGGTAAACCACATGACTGCTGTTACAAGTTGCCTCCACTGTAAATTTATAGACCTTGTTCTGGTCTGGGTGAAAAAAGTCACCTGTTTGATCTATATAACTGCAAAAACTGCAGTTATAACAAGGTCTCATATTTATTTTATTTTTACAAGAATCATGTCATTGTTGCCTGCTGTCATACCCCATAAGACACTTGGGGTAACATAGCAGCTGACCTAAAGATTTTTTTTCTTATAAACTATGCTGGAACATTCACCTATTATAGCTTTCAGTTCTGTACTTGTGGTCATGACACCCCAATGTTTTTAATAATATCAGCTACACCTTCAGATTCCTTAGAAAAGGTTACTGGTACCCTGCACTTAAACTCATCTACCTTATTCACACATGCAGGTGGATCTGAGGAAAAATAAGGCCTTCCTTCATTCCCTCTTCTTTGTATTACTTCAACTAGCTTATCACATACTTCCTTTTTATCATGCCACTTTTCTTCTAGATCTCTCAGTTCTTTCTTAAAATTTTCCTCACTAGCATTAACTCGTGATGTTCTTATGTCTTCCTAAGGATTACTACCTGCAGATAGATGGTGTAGCTATGGGCACATCATGTGCCAATAGCTACGCCAATCTTATCATGCTAGTATGGGAGATGGATAAACAAAAAGGAACAGCAGGTGCAAAAAGTCACTTGTAACCAAAATAAAGCACCCAAAATCCAGGGACTATGTCACGAACAGCTTAATCACAAGAAGTAACACTGAAATATTCACAATAACGCTAAAATATTCACAACACGTTTTCGTCCTTGACTTCATCAGATGATATCACTCTAGTGAACTCACCTTAAATATATTAAACTAATTACAAAAGAACCAATAACTAAACAGATCCAATCAAACAATTTCAAAGACAATTTAAATATATATATATATATATATATATATATATATATATATATATATATATATATATATATACAAGCACCACTGTGATAATCATGACCAGTTAAAATAATTACATATAAATAAATGTATAAATGTGTATAATATATAAATATATGTGCATAGATAATTTATAAAACCATTTCTAAAAATCCATAACGTACTGTACTGAGAAAATTCATGTAAAATATACCAAAATGAATGATAAAACAATACTATAATTTGGCAGACCTCAATTTTAAAACTGGCATAAGTGAAATCATTTCATTAAGACCAGGTGTTCTGTTGGCTTCTAATATAATTTGCCAAAATAATTCTCTATATTCTACTAATGTTTCCCAATTCCCACCTCTAGGGTCCATTAACACACTTTCTAAAACTAAAAATCTAAATGTTGCAGATTTACATACAATGGTATGTTTGTACAGTGCATTGTTTTCTTTTTTAGTCCTAATGTCATAAAGATGCTCATAAATTCTTTGCTTTAGCATTCTTTCACTTTTCCCTATATAAAATGAATCACATTTTGTACAGGTAGCTAAATATTTAATACCCTTAGTGTTACAATTAACAAATGCACCTAATGTTAATTTCCTTTGTCTACTCGGTAGATATAGTGATTCTCCTACAGTGAGGTGTGTACAATAACTACACCTTCCACATTTAAACAACCCTACTTTTTCCTAGTAATATTTTCAAACATTATTTCATTTGTCCCTCTCTCTAAAATGTTCTTAATGTTGGTACCCCTCCTATAAATAAATTTTAATTTGTTATCAAAAATGTGGTTTAAGTCAGATAATCTAGCAAAATTGTTCCATTCTTTATTAATAATTCTTTTAACTATTCCTGACTGCCCATCATAGGTTGTAGTAATACCGGTTTCATATTTTACACCACTATTTTCATTATTTAACTCTTGTCTTACACAAGTTTAACCCTTACCTAAAATAGGTGCAAACTTGCCTCTTCTTTCACTAGTAACCTCACTACATACTTGGTCAAAAAGTTCACACGGGTAGCCTCTATTTAAAAATAAACTTTTCAAAATTCCACATTCAGTATTGTAAGTAGTGTCATCAGAGGTCATTCTACTAAGACAAACTAATTGATCTTTCATTACACTTCTCTTTTGGTGAGGTGGATGCAAACTGGTGTAATGTAAATATGAGTTCGAAAAAGTCTCTTTTCTATAAATTTTAGACTTAAAACCTTCTTTGGCCTTAGTAATATTTACATCCAAATAATTTAACCTTTGGGTATCAAATTTGTATGTGAATTTTAAAAATTTGGTCGTACCATTTAAAAATTCAATGAATAAGTTAAAATCATCTTCATTTCCTTTCCATAAAAAATATAAATCATCTAAAAACCTACCATAGAATGTCCAAAATTTACTAAAAACCACAGTTAATAAGTATGTATTTTCCCAATATGACATAATAATATTAGCATAAGTAGGAGCACAGTGTGCCCCCATAGCAACTCCCTTACATTGTTTAAAATATTCTCCTTCAAAAAATATAAAATTGTTTTTTAATACCACCTCCATTAGAACCAGAACTGTTCTAAAATCATTGTGTATGATTCCTGAAAATCCTACTAACACTTCTTCGAACCATTCAAGGCCTATGTCATGGGGAATACTAGTAAATAAATCAACCACATCTAAGGTAGCAAAAGCCAAATCTTCGGAAAATAAGGTTTTATCCAACTTTCTCAAAAGGTCCCAAGAATCCTGTAGTATATAAGTACTGTTCATAAGCACCTTCTTCACCTTTATATCTATAGACTTTGCTAGAGGGGCTGTTATAGAACCTTCTGCAGAAACTATTGGTCTCAAAGGTGTGGGAGATGGAACATGTATTAGTTAGTATGTTAGGCAAACATGTAATTTTCTATAGAAGATTTGTGGATTACCTGTTTTTCATATGGGAAGGCACTACTAAGGAATTGTCAGGTTTTTATAATTATAGTAATACAAGCACAAATTTTTTAAAGTTTGTGATGACTTGTTCAGATCAGGAAGTTAGTTTTCTGGATGTGTTAGTGAAGGTAAAGGAAGATGTGGCAATAGATATTATGACATATAGAAAACCCTGTTACAAGGGCACTTACTTGCATCGAAGTAGTATGCACCCACGTTTTACTTTTAATAATGTGGTGAAGGGGTAAGCTATAAGAACATCATGAGTTAATGCTAGTGAGGAAAATTTTAAGAAAGAACTGAGAGATCTAAAAGAAAGGTTTGTAGCAAGGGGGTATGATAAAAAGGACGTATGTGATAAGCTAGTTGAAGTAATACAAAGAACAGGGAATGAAGGAAGGCCTTATTTTTCCTCAGATCCACCTGCATGTGTGAATAACGTAGATGAGTTTAGGAGCAGGGTACCAATAACATATTCTAAGGACTCTAAAGGTGTAGTTGATATTATTAAAAGACCATTGCGGTGTCATGACCACAAGTACAGAATTGAAAGGTGAATGTCTCAGCATAGTTTATAAGAAAAATAAATCTTTAGGTCAGCTGCTATATTACTCCAAGTGTCTTATGAGGTATGATAGCAGGCAACAACGACATGATTCTTATAAAAATAAAATAAATATGAGACCTTGTTATAATTGCAGTTTTTGCAGTTATATAGATCACACAGGTGATTTTTTTTCACCCAGACCAGAACAAGGTCTATAAATTTTCAGTGGAGGCAACTTGTAACAGCAGTCATGGGGTTTACCTAGCAGTGTGTAAAATCTGCAGTAAATTTTATGTAGGTAAAATGGACAGAAGACTGAAAGAAAGGGTAAGAGAACATCTGAATGATATAAGAAATATTATGGTTAGAAATCCATTAGCTAAACATGCAGCAGACACTTCCCCAGAGCATGTATTTAGGTTTCAAGTTATAGATATGGTGCAGGAAAGTCACAGGGGAGGTGATATTAGAAATGAAACAGAGTGTTTAGAAAGCAAATGGATTATTAGATTAAGAGCAGATACAGGGTCAGGACTTAATGATAAAGTACCATTGAAACCAATGTTGAAAGCACGTCCTCTTTTTAAATAAGAAGGGAGTTTTAGTAAACTCCCTTTCAACCCCCCCCCCCACCTTTTATGCACATTCACCTTTTTTTTATACATGTTTATTATTAGTACTGCATATATTTAAAATGTTATCTCTTTAAGAGTTTTACTAGGATGTCATGTGATTTTTTTTCACTTTGTTATTTAATGGGCATTGAATTATATAGATTTTATGCATCTGATGAAGTGGTTGTAATACTGCGAAAGCGCTTATGCCTTTGCCTGTTTCCTGAATAAATTATTGTTGATTTTATGATAGCCTGGTGTTGCTTCATCTTACTTCTGCTTGTTGGATTTATTTTTTGGTTCGGGAAGGATTTATTTGGCATACACTGGTATTATTGGACGTTTGCATTTAAATCTTGTAGCCAAACCTTTCTCTTATCCAACTTCTGTACTTATCAATGACTCTGCATCTGAAACACTGCCCTTATGATATGAAGAAAATTTAATAGCAATTGTAAAGAAAGAAAGAAATCATATATGTATACTCTGTCACATAAAGAAGACACCTCCGTGGAAATGTCAAACTTTTGTCCTATTGCTGTCTTCACACCTCTATCAAAACTCCTTGAGAGATGTATCTATAATCAGGCAACGAATGAAATCATATATGCATACTCTCTTACATAAAGAAGGCACCTCTAGAGACATGTCAAGCTTTTGTCCTATTCCTATTTCCATACTTCTGTCAAAAACCTTAAGAGATGAATCTGTAATCATGTTCTTCACTACATCCAATCCAATAATCTTTTCTTACCCCCTCAGCATTTCTGTCCAAACACCATCTACCTTACTTTCCTACCTCAACACTGTCTACCTAAAAAGAAATAATAACCAGTGGTTCTCAGTCATCTTCATAGACCTTTCCAAAGCATTTGATATTGTCTGTCATCCCAAAATATTGCACAGTCTCTTCTCATTAGGGTCCACCTTACGTCCTCTTAACCAGCTTACTAGACCCTCTCTGACAACCCACAAGCAGTTAAATTGCAATCAACCTTCTCTAAATTCTTGCCAGTCTCTAGTGGTGTGCCGCAAGGTTTCATCTTTGGATATTTTCTATTCAACTTGCTCATCAATAATGTCTCAGCCTCCTCATCTCATACTAGTCTCATTCAATACACTGATGATGCTATTTTAATGTTCTCCCTTAGTTCCATGTTTCCACTACAAAATATCATCCAAGAATCATTCATATCCATAGAAACACAACTTTCTCATTCTCAATGACTTGTCATTCCTAATAAAACTAAAATAGTGCTCTTTACTCCAACGTCCTACTGTAAAAAACTGTAACTTTTCAACATTGTCTTTATAAAATATTCAGCTAGAAACCATCACTAAAACTAAATTATTAGGTGTCGCTCTTGACAATCAACTCAAATTCAGTACTCATATCCAATCTCCAGTAAAAGACATCGCTTCAAATTAAGACTGCTTTATAGAGCTTCTAACTTTTTTCACTGGACACTCTCAAAAACAAAAAAACACTGCTTCATCCTACCTCTATCAAGTTTACTGCATGCATCTCCCATCCTCACAAACATTAACTCATTCTTAACAAACAACTAGTCCAATGTTATAACAAAATTGATATATTTGTCAGAAAATCATCAAACTCAACTACATTAGCTGGAATTCTTCAATTAATTCAGACTCTTACAGCTAAAATTATCCAGTGCTATACTGTTCTTTACAGAAAGGTGTCCTTCCCTTAATTCTTTAACCTCTTCATTCACACACAAAATTGCCTCATTGTTGTTGTTACAAAACCAAACAGTAATTCAGGAGAATTCTTATATTCTAAACATTTTTCTAGCATGTGGAATTCCCTGTCTAAAATATTAGCCAATACCATCATACAATATCTTCAAAAAGCATAAAGGATTTCCTTTCTAATTCCTCACTATACACCTATGCCCTGCTCTCCAAGATAATCTTAATCACTTGCAATCAGTACTAATTTATTTCCTCCACATCCTAATTCTTTCTGTTTTTTTGTATCCTTCCCCACATGGTCTTCACATTATCTCTTTAAATGTCATTACCCTTACTTGCCCTCCTTGTAACTAAAGTATTCACCCCTTTACTGATTGTCTCTCATCCATACTAACAGCTTATTTTATTTTATCTGTTTTTTGTCCTCAACAGATATTTCCTAATTAACCAACATGTATTTCTTAATTACCTCCCACTCTCAAAGCATACATGGAAGATGCTTCATATTTCTATTGGTATATTTTCCTGAATGGATGTTTTCTTATTGTATTGATTGTTTTAGCATGTGATATATTTTATATAAATGTATTTTGTGCTCCTTTTCAAAATTTTAAAACTTCTGGAACTTCTCTCCTCAGGCCTCCACTGAAAAGGGATATGATCCACTCGGACTATCCCAGGTAAAAAAACACATTACATAAACTATTAACATCTTTATATTTCCTCAGTCACAATAATATCCTCCTCAAACATTTCTGAAATAGTACCCTGTAGGGAAGTTTTAACATGTAGCAACTCATTATATTCACAAAAAATATGTCGCCATGTATCCCCCTCTTACCCATCACAGCTTTAATAAATGCTGTCTAAATGGGGAGAAATTCTCTGGTCAACTTGGGGTATAAATATACCTATGTAAACACCTCCATGCAAGAATCCTAAACCTATTAGATTTTGTTGTATACTTGTGAGCCATACAAATATCTTCTCATTGTTCCTTTGTGAATTGCCTTTCCATTCTCATGTCCCCGTCTTATCTAACCTTTTCTAACTGATCTATTTTCTATGGTCATACTTGCAGTCATCTGTATTGGTAGCATCTCTTTTCTCCATTCCTGTTTTAGCTTAGTTATCAAAATATTTCTGCTACTTTGTAAATACAATGGTCTGTATGGTTGGTTGTTATTGTTTTCCTTAAGGGCTTGCATCCAAAATCCTACTCATTCCTTATTTTGTGAACTCCCCCTCTGTTTCAGTATCACATTTCTTTCTGTCCCCGATAGTATAATCTAAACTGATGTGGTGCCTTCCACATCTAAAATTAATTATATGTACTTAGATAATAAAATGTATATAACTAAACCATGTCTCTACAAAATGTTGGCTTCAACTTGCAAGGCATAACTCTTTTTGTAGTCTACTGTTGATGTAATAATACCCCTTAAGCTGGTTTACAACCAGACACAAAGATATTATATTGCTGGGTGTATGTCAGTTAGTCGAATGTAAACTTACTGGAAGCGCATGTATCTGAATGATGCACTAACTTCTGATACAATAATACTAAAAACTGTGTTGTTCAGGAGGCAAGCCCGCCTCCACCACTTATCATACCGTCATCTCTAAATATACTAACTATTCAATCACCAACCTGTATAGGTAAGAGGAAACTTCCCTGCCTTATTTCATGATTGTATTGACTGAAATTGTGACTTACTGTAAAAGCAGTCTCCACCTACATACCTCTAAAAGTCCCCAGTACACATAAGACATAAACAGCTAAATAGTATAAAATGTAGAGCAGTCAGCAGCTTTCCACAGCAAAACTAAAGCATAAATAAAGTTTTGCATTCTTAAATTTAATTATTTTGCTCCAGTAAAATGTGATCCATCAATAAAGTGCTCGACAATGTGGGGGTAATCCAGTAATGCTACACCTTTCACCAGACTGACTGACTGGAACAGACTGCTTTAAAGGAATGGATTGGACTGGACCTTCTTTGCCCAACTTAACAAGCCCATTATAATACCTGATGATGATGAATGTAAAGTGACCATGAAATTTTGTAACTTGAACAATATCCTAAACTGTTACTTTTATGTATGTGCACAGTTTATGCCTGTAGGAATCCCACAGTAACCTTATTTATACACTTATATATACAGACACTGTGTGTTCCTAATAAAATAATATTGTGGATTTATTGCCGAATCTTATTTATACACTTCTTACATTGTTACTTGCTTTAACCTCTTTGAAGAGGTTTATGTCAGAAGAGTGAATTTTCAGAAACTCAAACTTCATTTGGTTGGGACCATACTTTCAACTTTCTGAAAACTCAAAGCATTTGTGTGGAGAGAGCAGTAAATTTGGGATCAGGGAATTTGTCCATTTCCCCTTTGTAGTGTGATCTTGAAGTTTGTGTATATAATTTGCAGGGAGTAGGGGAAAATGTAGATTTTTTTGTTTTATTTAATTCGAATTTTAAGAAAGTCGAACATACGGTCTTGACGATATGAAGTTTAAGACTATAAAAATTCGATATTCTGACATAAACTCATTTGAAGATGATTATTTCACAATATCAGCCTAATAGCTTCTATCCTTACTAAGTACCCATATTTAGGTGTATAACATGGAGCATCTATATCTAGGGTGATAACACTGAGTACTCACAATGACGGTCATACTGCTGAGCACCTGCATCTAGTGGGATAACACTGCATACCCACATTAAGGGTCATGCCACTGAGCAGCTACATCAAGGGTGATAACACTAAGTACCCACATCAAGGGTCATACCACTGAGTAGCTACATCTTGGGTGATTACAGTGAATGCTCACATCAAGGGTCATACTATTAAGTACTAACATGTAGGATCATACCCTCTCCTCTTTCACACTAGTAGTCATCGATAGACTGTGGACTCAGGCCACAGCTGATTTACAGACTGTTTACTAATTTGTAGGTATAACTGTATATAATTAACAGAGGGATTAAATTGATCAGTCACAGCATGAAGTTATGGGAAAGAGTAGTGGAAGCTAGGTTAAGAAGGGATGTGATGATTAGTGAACAGAAGTATGGTTTCATGCTGGGAAAGAGCACTACAGATGCGATGTTTGCTCTGAGAGTGTTGATGGAGAAGTACAGAGAATGTCAGAAGGAGTTGCATTGTGTTTTTGTAGACTTAGAGAAAGCATATGACAGGATGCATAGAGAGGAGTTGTGGTATTGTATGAGGAAGTCAGGAGTGTCAGAGAAGTATGTGAGTGGTACAGGATATGTATGAGGGTAGTATGACAGCGGTGAGGTCTGCAGTGGGAGTGACAGATGTGTTTAAGGTGGAGGTAGGGTTACATCAAGGATCAGCTCTAAGCCCTTTCTTATTTGCAATGGTGATGGACAGCTTGACAGATGAGATCAGACAGGAGTCCCCGTGGACTATGATGTTTGCAGATGACATTGTGATCTGTAGTGAGAGTAGAGAACAGGTGGCGGAGACCCTGGAGAGATGGTGATATGCTCTAGAGAGAAGAGGAATGAAAATGAGCAGGACTAAGACAGAATATATGTGTGTGAATGAGAGAGAGGATAGAAGAATGGTGAGGATGCAAGGAGTAGAGGTGGCGAAGGTGGATGAGTTTAAATACTTGGGGTCAATAGTTCAGAGTAATGGTGAGTGTGGAAGAGAGGTGAAGAAGACAGTACAGGCAGGATGGAGTGGGTGGAGAAGAGTGTCAGGAGTGATTTGTGACAAACGAGTACCTGTAAGAGTGAAAGGGAAGGTCTACAAGAGGGTAGTGAGACCAGCTATGTTATATGGGTTGGAGACAGTGGCATTGACAAAAAGGCAGGAGTTTGAGCTGGATGTGGCAGAGTTAAATATGTTAAGATTTGCACTGGGTGTGATGAGGGTGGACAGGATTAGGAATAAGTATATTAGAGGGTCATCCCAGGTTGGAAGGTTTGGAGACAAAGCCAGAGAGGCAAGATTACATTGGTTTGGACATGTGCTGAGGAGGGATGCTGAGTATATTGGGAAAAAGATGCTAATGATGAAGCTACCAGGTAACAGGAAAAGAGGAAGGCCTAAGATAAGGTTTATGGATGTGGTGAGAGAGGACATGCAGGTGGTTGGTGTGACAGAGCAAGATGCAGAGGACAGGAAGAAATGGAAACAGGTGATCCACTGTGGCGACTCCAAACGGGAACAGCCGAAAGAAGATGATGATGAACTGTATATAATTAACTTTATTTGCATAGCTTATTCTATTATTAGTAATGATTGCTGTTTTAGTTCCTGAAATACAATACTACTAAACAAAGTCACAAAAGAAGGCTGTTTGCAGGCATTAGAATCTCTTGTGTGACATGTTCTCTTGTTGGAAGTGATTAAATAAAGAAATTGTAGAACTTCCTCCTCTTTTAAGAGTAGACAGGAAAACAGATGAAGAGCTACAACAGATAATGAAAAAGGATTATGGCTAGTGTCCTTGGCAAGCAGACAAAATAGTCAGTTGAAGATATGATCCATGCTTGTTTCAGAATTAACACAATTGCAAAGAAAGTCATTCTTCTTGTTTTATAAGGTCCATATATTGGGTATATGTCCTTGGTTCAAAATCAGTTTGTCTGGATATCTGGTTTTAACCCAATGCATTTTCCATTCACTATCACTGGTGACTTTGACATGACTCTGAGCCCATTTCTGGACAAGTTTAAGGTATGTGACAAGCACAGAAACAGCAAACATATGTCAGAATTTGGCATTGTAGATGTTTGGGAGACTAACCATACCCAAACAGAATCAAGTGAATTTGCATATTTTACCCAGCTTCCTGCTTACAGGATAACAGGCTGAACACACATGTAGACATTCTACATGATGTTCACATCCAAGTATCCCTAAAACGTAGACATTGTGGCCCATATGTATATAAAATTCTATATAAAATCATGTGTAATCAATGATCAATTTACCTGTAAGAATATCACCTCTGATAGAAATAACATGGATTTTAGGTTGGGAGAAATACGACTGATGAAATCCTGTTAAACATCGACAAAGGCAACATCAGTGGAGCTGTCTTCATTCACCTTTCACCTTGTTCACCACTCCATCTGCTTCTCAAATTTGATTCAAACAGGGAGTGCCTTTATGGTGAAAATCAGATTAACTACTTCTACAGATTCCCTTTTTCACACTGGTGACTCACTTCTCACAAACTCCTGCTTAAGTCAAATAAAACTAAACCTATTATTTTCCAGACATCAAAAATTGACAAAAGCTTAACACACTTAACATTATAAACCGCAACAACCTTCCCATAAAAAGCATTTCTACCATCAGATATATGAGCATTTAGCTAGATCAAACCCTAAACTTTCAGGGTCACATTGACAAAACTGGATAAAAAAATAATCACCTAATATTCTAAGAAAGATTTTCACAGAATGTCTGGATTTTTGTCTCATATTTTTGGTCCATTTCTCATAAAATTGAGGTTTTCTAGCAAATCCTTGAGGGTTAAAGCCAGAAAATAATGACAGACATTTGCATTTCAGACTTCATACCCTTCAAGAAAGTCATACTAATGCAAAACCTATTATTCTGTCAATTTTCTAAGTTTGTAAGAGCAATATTTAAAAAGTGTCCCCATTTTTGGGCCTTTGTGCCCACATTATTGATGGCTTTGTCTGGATTTCTTGCTCTAAGAGGATGAGAGTTATGTCTAGGACTCTAAAATACCCTGTTTTCTGAACCCCTAGCCAGTGAAACCATAGGAAAAGTTATACTGTTTGTCCAGTTAGAAAATAGACCACTGCTAATCATCACATATATAGCATCCAATAAAAACTCTTAGATCCTGCAGTCATTCTCTAATAAAATATGTTGCTTCATTGCCAGTTTCCTTAAGCAAGAATGGCACTGCCTTCTCTTTATTATAAAAAATATAAATAAAATAACTGCCTCCCTGTAAAACAACAGCCAACCTCCTACTAGGCCCCCTTGTATGCAAATTAATGTAACAAAATCCTGTTACCTTCCCCTGTCAAATAAAATAACTTATATTATCCCCTCCTAACAGATTCCATATCAAGGGCAGCTCTACAAACACTCAGGACAAAGGTACAATGCACTAACCATAATTTATTTCTACTACAACCCAAGTTCTTGCAAGTACTCCCCCTCAGCCTAAAGGATCTCTTTACCTGCACTAAATTCAAGCCTTAATTTGTTTTCTTAGAGTAAAAATAATTTTATTCAAGTTCAGCATTTGCTGTTGAAAATAATGATAAAGTCATAAATAACTTTATGCAACACAGTTCAACAGAGTAGAATAATTTCCTTTGTTGCAAAGAGCACACGTATGTGGGAGATTAAGCAATCTAAGTCTTGTATCATTAAACATAAGAAACTTCAATATTTTACATTATTATTGATTCAAAATTATTATTGCTTCTAAGCAGAATACTTTGTATCTATTAAACTATAGCCACTGGCCAATTAAAACTGAGCACCATTGTATTATTCTTCTTACTAAAAATCTTGAAACCCTCATCTGTGCCTTTCCTTATTAGGCACAAGTTCCGATCTTCCATGTTGGTACTGGCAATATTCTTGTTGGCAGGAAATAGATCATCAAAGGCAATTCTCAATTGTCAGGATCCATCATGAAACAAGATGGAGTCCATAAAGAGAAATTATTATGTATAAACTGTATAGTTTTCTTATCTTTGTACTTCTCCTTTCACAGTCCCCTATTTGATGTTTTGAAACATCACTCAAGCCATATTATTTGGTAATGACTGGACAATGGCAACAAGGCTTCATATGGGTAGACACTTTTTCACATGCTATCAGGCATTCATCACATGCTGTTCTTTCTGTCCTTGACATGCTCAATGCTCTTACAAATACAGTTTTGTAAGCAATAAAAACATATCTATGCTTACATGGAATAAAAACACAGTTTGAATATTTTTCTGCTTCACAGTCTCTCAAACAAATTTTCATACATTTGATAAAATCCTTCAACATACTCCCTAGGATTCAGCAAGCAGCTATGCAGGAATAAGTTATTCCTGAATGGCAGGGACTGCTCCTGTACAGCATGGCAGTGCACCTTGCATATTCACGAAGGCACACTGCCTGTGCTGTTAAACTAACATGGAGCCATGTATGAGTGCAGGGGGTGTGTCTGAGAGCAGAGCTCTCACAATACATACTCCCCTGCTCTCCAGAATTGTCTTTCAGCAATTAAAATGAGCGAGAACGCTCATAACACCCCAACACGTCAGGATTACATACCTCTCAACTGTACAGATTTTTGCAGAATGTCCACAGTTTTGTCTCATATTTTTGTTGTGTTCCTCCTAAAATCTGTACCTTTCTGGAAAATAGCCAAGGACTAAAGTCGTTAAATAATGACAAACATTTGAGTTTAAAAGACTTCACATCATTCAGAAAATCCATGCTAATGCAAGACCTATCATCAACTGCCTAAGTTTGCAAGAGCAATATTTAAAATCTGTCCCTCTATTTGTCCCTCTATCATTTTAGGGTTTGTCTAGAGTTTTTGCTCCAAGAGGTTGAGAGGTATGCCCAACGTGAAGCAGAAAGCTGATAAAAAAACAGGTTTAGCATTAGCAGGGATATTCTGAAGGGTCTAGCTAAAATAACACAACAAAACTTTTTTTTTATAAATGCGATAAAGTTTAAGCATAGCTGCATTTGTGTACCCATTGCTAAGCTATGCTTAGTCCAGCTTAAACAGCACAAGAAGTTAAAATGCAACAGATATCCAAAATAAGCAGTATTGCAATAGTGTAGTGGTTACTGTGTATGTTTTGTGAGTATCCATTCCTGGTTTGATCTCCACTATAAATAATTCACCTTTTAAATGTGACAGCAGTGCATAAACAATTTTTTTGTATTACCTACTAAATAACATATATTTGTTAACTGGAGTACTGCATTAGGTCCAGATGTGAGGTGTCAGTGTAATAAAGTTTTGAAATCCCCATATAAACACAAGTGCCCCATACAGTATAGTCACACATGAATAAATGTAATGAAAGCACACTGGGGGATGTCAGGGACAGTAAACAAATTGATTATATGTAATGAATGATGAATCAATGCCATACAGCAGAGAGTCTATAAAATGAAAAATAAGCAATGCTAAGCATTGCACAGCTCTGCTTACCAGGTGTAAGCATTGTGTAACTATGACCGCTAAGCAATGAGTACACAAGCTAAAGGGATTTGCCCATTAGTAAGCAGTGCTGAACCTGCCCTTTTAAGCAATGACAACCCTTAGCTAAACAGGTTTTCCCGTAGCTTAGCTTAGCTCAGCATATTCAAAACCATCCAATCATGGCAAAGGGTGGGTAATTGGCCGTATTTAAACCCCACAGGCGGGAATACAGCTCATTACTGGTTGCAGCTTCCCACTGTAGGCAGCATGGCTGGAGTCGGAGAGGGGTTGTGCTTCTGGGCGCAGCGCTGGGGCATCTAGGAGTTCAAGGTCATGGCAAGACTCCTGGTAAAAAATCATGATGAGAGACTGCTGCAGGAAAAGTACCAAGGCTCCCAATATAAAGCAGAAGCCTGGGACTGTCTCACCCGTGACTTCACCAGTGCCATTGGTATCCCTCAGACTGGTGAATAGGTCAGGCACCACTATGCTGACTTGAAACGGAGGAAGAGGGAGCTCTTGGATCAGTGGATCCAAGAATCTAGGCAGAGGGGTGATGTCCCAGCAGTGTGTAAGTACTCACACCAGTAACTGTTTAAAAATGTCCAGCCTGTGTATATGATGGATTGGTATGGGTAAATAGTTCTCTATTTCTCTTCCAGCTGCAGCTGAGTGGGCTGTGAATCAGGAAGCCCATGCAAGTAGGCTACAAAGACTGCATCACGAGGCTGGTGAGTAACAATCCTCCTTGTAATAGTCATACCAAATAAATATAAAAGTAGTAGAAAGTCAGGTGCCAGTATAAAAGCTATTTTGTGTATGGGTTGTACTGAATAAACCAGACAATATGACAGTAATAGTCCCATATAGGTTGTACTTAAATAAAACTGTAACTGCCTGGCAATAAAGCTTTAAATGCTAGACTGGGTGTTTACTCTGGTATTGTATGACATTTTTAATGTTGCATTCTCTGAATAGTAATGTTGTATTAACCATTGTTGCCCACACTGTGTTGCATAATAAAAATGTCTAGGAATGTCTGTATAAGACTGTTGTAATTACAAGGTCAGATTGTACAACCGAGAGAGACGTAGACAGAAAACAGTGAAGAGATAGACAGCAATATCCAAATAGTGCAATCTACTGTGACTCAGATTGTTGCATCTTAGCAGACACAGCCATGGTTCAAATCCTGGGAGTGGTACTAAGCTGTATGTATAATCATACCCGTCAACTGCACAGATTTGTTCAGAATGTCCAGATAAATTGCTTGTATTTTCTGCTTGACCCCTGGCAAATCAGTGGGATGATCTCAGAATTTTAAGCAGCAAATAATGGTATACATCTGATTTTCAGACCTCAAAACCTTCAGAAAATATATATGAAAACAAACTTGTCACTCTAGCAACTCATCAAAAGTTTATGAGAGCAATATTCAAAATATGTCCCATTTCTACGCCCCATGTTGTTAAGCTATGACAAGAGTGTGTGCATTAACAGATTGAAAGGTATATGCATAATATTAACTCAGAATCTGGGAATATGTGTGGAAACATTCAGGTAGTGTTAACAAACATTCCCTCCACAGGTCTGTCAGATAAGAAAACTGTGCCTGCCAATAAAGATTGAAATCCTGTACTGGTAGTGTTTACTCTGGTATTGTATGGCAGTTTGAGTGTTGCATTCTCTGAATAGTAATGTTGTATTAACCACTGTTACCAACACTGTGCTACATAATAAAAATGTCTAGGAATGTCTGCATAAGACTGTTGTAATTACAGGATCAGATTGTACAACCACGAGAGACTTAGACAGAAAACACTGAAACAATAGACAGGAATATCCAAACAGCACACTCTACTGTGACTTAAATTGTTGTATTTTTAGCAGACACAGCTATGGTTTGAATCCTGGGAGTGGTAGTAAGCTGTATGCATAATCATACCTCTCAACTGTACACATCCTTTCAGAATGTACAGATAATTGGCTCATATTTTCTGCCTGTTCCCCTGTCCCCGTGGCAAATCTGTGGGATGATCTCAGTTTTGTAGTCAGCAGATAATAACATACATTTGATTTTCAGACCTCAAAACCTTCAGAAAATGTATATGAAAACAACTCCTGTCACTCTATCAGCCCTCCAAGTTTATGAGAGCAATATTCTAAATATGTCCCATTTCCACCCCCAAGTTGTCAAGCTTTGACCAGAGTGTGTACAATAAGGGATTGAGAGGTATGTGCATAATATTAACTCAGAATCTGGGAATATGTGTGGAAACAGTAGTGTTAACAAACATTCCCTCCACAGGTGTACCAGGTAAGAGATGTAGAATTTAGCTATAACACAGTTGAAGTATACACTTGTTTGCAAACATACCACTGGCCAAACCAAGGACATAGGGTAGTGTAATAATACCTGTACCTTAATGATTAGAGCAATGAGCATTAAAGTTGTGAGAACTACAGGGATATTTAAGTTGTTAATTGACACCCCCCACCATATCTGCAACAATAATCTAAATACACAAATCAATGGGTATGTTTACACCAAACCTACTGTTGGGACATATGTTCTATTGTTCAATAAATATTGAAATATGGTAGGTAAACACCTTGGACAGGGACGGGTGTTTGGGAATTGGAAGCTCATGAGCCCCCAAATGGAAACAATGGGACTGAGGTCCCCACCCATGTACCTTCATGGCCCTGAAGGTGGCTGTGCTGGGGGCTGAGCAGGAGGGCCAGTCTAAACCTCTGCATGTGTCACAAGGGCCTTAAGATGGTGTATCAGATCCCACAATCCTCTGCAGAGCTCCCTATGCACCAGACCCTTTACCTGACTTCAGGTTACAAGATCCTGTCTGTGCACGCTCCCAGGGGGGACAGGCCCCATCTCCTGAGGTGGTTCCACCTGAAGGTAGTACAGAACCAGCAGATGACGAGGTCTCGGGTTGGGTCCCAGACGTGCTGTGGCCTGGTGCCATGGACAGATGAGGTGGGAGAGGTGGTTCTGCTGGGAACAGCCTTCCCAAATGTGCTATTGTGTTGCAGTTTTAGAACATATGTGGGTAGTAATAGTCAACACAATCCAGAATTAGTTATAACAGCATGCATACATATTCCCAGTAACCCAAAACACCAGATTTGGCACAGTTGCATAGCAAACAGAACACATGCATATATGGAACCACAGTGGCCATTACAATGGCATGCAGGTTACATTGTTAGCAACAGGCCACCAATGATAATGTTTCAACATGGAACATGAATAGAAACACACTTCAGTATTTGTTGCACAATAGGATATATGTCCCAACAGTAGGTTAGGTGTAAACATACCCATTGATGTGTGTGTCCAGCTTAGTTATGCAGATATGGCGGGGGGGGGGGATGTCACTTAACGACTGTTATATCCTTGCAGTATGAGGTCTTCAGACCTTTTTACCTGTTTATGTCTTGCAGGTACCATGTCAAGAGAGCGACTGCCAGTGTTCACTCCACAAGAGAATAACATCAACAGCAACTTCACGGTGCATCACCTTGGAACCCTCTTTGGGCGTACAGCCCATGATCTGCAGGAGAGGAGTGCCCTGTGGAGTGAGCTCTTCTACAGTGTAAACGATGTCGGTCTGCATAACCACAGTTATGAGCAGGTGCGACATCATTGCACTGACTTCATACGCCAGGCCCGTCAGTGCGCTGCTGCAGTTAGGAGGGACCAGCTAGCCACAGGTGGGGGTCATGTCATTCAGCCCCCACTGACACATGTGGAGGAGCTCCTCGCCAGCCTTGGGGCACCCGCTCGCCAACAAAGTCAACAACTGGAAGATAGCATTGTGGAGGTTGGCGCTACCCACACAATGGATAAGGAGCATGCAGGTAAGGCCCCAGGGCAAATTAGTAGATCACTGTTGCTTATCCATCCTCATCTGTAAAGTATCTTCATGCATATGTCAGATAACATTGTCGCTGCAGTGTAGTAATGAACAGATGTGCATAATCTATAGTATTGTGGGTTTGTACTGTTGATGTACTGAAATGCTGCTACCACCCTATTCCAATGCCACAGCTGTGGCTACTGACATCACATCTCTCACACAACTATGTAGGTCCCTCTGATATACCTTTGGAACAGCAGTCTGTAGCTGGTGAGTATGGAGGTCTTTTGTTCAGGTTTGCCAATACACCAGCCATGTTATGGCCATGGCATTTACCATGCACACATTTAACACACCTACCCATAATGCATGCTGTACATGTTCACTTATTGTTGCTTGTTAAATGTACTACATCACAGTGGTCACCATGGTGGCTTATCTGAAGGGTATGTAAGTGTCCTGCATTATAACTAACAACCTGTCAGTGCAAGCTGTGTGGACAGAGATGAACATAATGGTGGAACAAATGGCCTACAGTAGGGACATGTCTGAAACATTACCCTTATACAGTGGCTACAACAGTGAGTGTATATACCAGTATTACAATGGCAACTGTTACAGATCTACACAACAGCATATCACAATACCATATTCCACACCTAACATGAGCAATGAATTTGTAAGATGGAATCCTATGTTAGGACATAAATATGGGGAATACATACCTTAACAAACAATGGAAGTATATGTGTGTACACTCCAAATAGCATATTGTGTAAGCAGCTTTTGAGGTACTGCAGCCTTCACTTGTCTTGAGTATGCACCTTCCATCAAGTACGGGTCCTCAATGTCACACCAAGTAATGGTCTGCTGTCCAAGAAGTATGTCCATGACATTTGTTCATGCACCTGCAACAGAGGCAACCATGGCTTGCACACATTTTACAAACCATGGAATGGATCCCATATCCAAAAGGTAGCACTCAGGAGTGGGAGACTTAGCCTTACCTCGCCATTGCATATACCATGGCAAACAGTGCAGACAAGCATGTATATGAAGATGAAGTATGGGACACCATTAGTGTAGAAAATAAACAGATGCCCATCCAAGACAGATGACAACATATGTTGCAAACTGGTCATGCAGGCTGCCCAGACACATGCAAGGACACTGAGGGACTTGCAGGAATGTCTAGCAATTACTGCCTGTACAGTACCTGTGTTGACAATTACCTGGACTCTGCATAAGTGTGGCCTATGGGTTAGGGTAATCAGATGGAAGAGTTGTTCCACAGGAGATCTCATTCAGCACTCTCTACAGGTAGCATATGCACAACAACAAATCTCCCCAAGACATGTGTTGCAATGTGTAATGGTGTACCGAGACCAAGGCTGAAACCTACAGACAGTATTAATAAAGATACATGTGCTGCACAAGCAGCACCTCACTCCAGCTCAGGCCCACCATCCCCATCTGTACCTTGCCGGTGCCAGTGTACAATAGTAGGTTTGCTGTTCATTAGCAGGAACTAGGCTAGTAGACATGTTGTTCTGAATTTGGGACACTGCACAATGGCCCATAGTTGTCAAGCATCTGCAAAAAGGCTGAGGATGGGGAGGGGTGTCATCCTGAAACACAACAGTGAACTGAAGCATGCAGCCAAAGCTCACTAAGAATGGCTGTATCTGAACACCGTCAAGGTCATGCATTGTGCCAAACATAACCCTGACTCCACAGCAATAGTGAAGGCACTGTGTGACCTCCAAGGGCTGTGCACATGAGCTGACCTTGCAATCTGGCAGAGTTGGGGGACATTTGTAGGGCGGAGTGACCAAATATTGGCAAGTGAAGATGAGCCATGCTAGTATACACCTTCCAGGAATAGTGACTGCTGTAGTTCACTTGACAGGTGCTGCAACAAAGCATCATGTTAAGGGTGTGCACACTTATGCAACCCACATATTGTATGCATCTCGATCAACATCTGCACAACTAACACATTTGTTTGATACTGCATTTGATTGCACAGGTCATATGTCACATATCAGGTGTGTGTAACGTTAACATATGCAGTATGGTGGCCCCATGGCATATCAGACAAGAGGGTGGCATGTCAATAAGGGTGTGTACACTCCTCATAGCCACAGTAAGCTTTGGAGGTTGTCAGTATAATTGGATTTTATTGCTCGTACATGCACTGCTGATGATGAGATCTGCAAATCAGACGACAGGCATTCACTATTAACATCTGTCCTCATATCAACCCAGGTATGTGTCAGACAAGCACATAGAGGCTGTAAGCAACAGAGCAAACAGAACTGCTACACATATACACATTCAGCAATGGTGTGTACACTTGTGAGGTATGGTGCACAGTACATGGCAGGGTGCTGAACAGGTGCACAGCAATACTGTGTACATGGGTGCAGTGTTTTCCAGGGTAAAGGGCATCACCTACTAACACAACTCATGCATCACAAAGATGTATAATGTTGGTAACAGGAATTGAATATAGCTGCAGTGCATGCTGTTGAGTGCCATATGTCATGCATGTTGACAGTTGGGTAATGAGAGGTCTGTGTAATATCTTTGTGCCACTTCACCTGTAAGTGTGTGTGTGGGCGTGTGTGTGTGTGTGTGTGTGTGTGTGTGTGTGTGTGTGTGTGTGTGTGTGTGTGTGTGTGTGTGTGTGTGTGTGTGTGTGTGTGGAGGTAAGCAATGATGTACAGGTCTTAAAGTACGTTTTCTGTTTTCCCCTCACAGGTGGTGAGGTGGATCAGGGTCCCTCCTCCAGGTAAACTGATGTTAGTGTCCACACAGACTCTGACAATGATGACAAGTATGGTGAGGCACAGGGGGGCTGTCAGGGATTGAAGCCATGCCATCGGTTGACATCCCACTGTTATCCACTCCATCCCCACACACAGTCACATTATCTATACATACCCCATCACCAGTGGCCATAGATGAGGGACAGTTGGCAGGTGGTAACATGAGACAGGACAGTGTGGGGAATATGGCAAGTGTATCTGTACACAGTAGCCATAGGGCAAGGTACCACACAGGCAGATATACAGGGGTGGTCGTAGGAGGGCTGCTGGCCATCATGTTCCTGGCAGAAGTGCCACTGCATGTTTCTGGCCATCATGGAGGCACAGACACGTATGCAACATTATACCAGACAGGGTCTGAGGGTCCAGAGAGCTACTCATTCTGCTGTTATTGACAACATCCATGATCTCACAGGTGCCCACCTTTATTTTGCAGAGGTCCTGGATAGATGGTTGGGTGAGATGGTGGGAATCCTCAACCATGCAATGTCCATGTTAGAGCATGTGGTGGGAGTAGGGTGACAGCCACATGAACGTAGGTCAGCAACACCAACAGATGGAGGTCTAAATGGATGTGCAACAGGTCAGAGCCGATCCTGTAGTGGCAGTTCCAGCACCAGTTCTCCGGGGGGGACTGTCCACACCACAACACAGCAGGCCACATGCATGTGGCCCTGGCTCACCCCAACAATGACCCAGATCCAGCGGACATTTGTCATCATCAGGGGAGAGTAGCATATCTAGCCTTGTATCTGGTAATGCCCGTGGAACCCCTGGCAGGCACAGTTCTGGTGTCCATGGCCAGCGATGGTGAAATCCACACCCTGCCATGTATGGTCTGCAGCTGTCCAACAAACCCCTGTATAGGGCAGCCACATGGCCGGACTGTGTGCATACACACACACACACACACACACACACACACACACACACACACACACACACACACACACACACACACACACACACACACACACACACACAAACATCATTAACACAGCTAGGACACATCCTTACCTACACACACCACATCTGCACAGCCCAATTAATAATGAAACCCCCTAACACACACACATGATGTTAACCAAATGTCTCAGCCTAGGTCTCTGGAAAACCCACAACACACCCTGTGCATATGATGATACCTGTGCCACATCCCTGTCATCCATACCATCAATGCAGGGACAGGCTAATATGGTTCTGATGCACAGGGTGAATGTACTAAGGTGTAGCAATGTAATGCTGTGTAACATGTTTTCAGCAGGAAAGTTTAATGCTTACATGCCAGGATGTGTAGCTGTCCAGCCATGATGCATTATAGCTGTTATTAGCACTGACTGATAGTGGTCTCTATAATGTATTCAGTTTGTGTTGTAGGTGTCTGTGTGTCAGCAGGATGTTGGTCTGCTGTTGTTTCCTACGAGGGGTATGGCACTGTGATGACACATTGACTGTGTCATATCCTGGGTACAGCTGAACACAAGTAACAGGTCATTATAAGAGTTACTGCATGTGCCACATGACTGATAGGTGTGAGGGGTGTATACAGGTGAGTGCATGGTGGCTGATGTCAACAGCCCTTCTACAGTGGACAATGGCAAGTGTACTGGAAGGCACACACCACATGTTTGTGTATAACACACACACACACACACACACACACACACACACACACACACACACACACACACACGCACGCACACGCACACGCACACACACACACACACACACACACACACACACACACACACACACACACACACACACACACACACACAGGCTTTGGTGCTGATGCAATACACAGAGAGTACTGTACAGATGGATGTACTTTATTTATTTATTTATTTATTTATTTTATTTATTTAGTTTACAGTTGTTAACTGGGCTAGTCTAGCTGGATATATTTCCATTTTCAGTAGATTCCCGGGGAGAAAAGCTCTAGCAAAGTAAAAAATAAAAATTCAAAAATTAAAAATGTTGTTACATGGTAAATAAAAGGATTTAAAAAAGTAAAAGTAGTAATAATAACATACTGAAGATATTTACACTTGAAAGAGTGACAAAAACTATAGCACAGTACGATTCATGAGGAATTTTAAACATCAAAAGAAGAAAGAAAGATTTTAGCAGTATGTTGATTAGAGTTCAAACATTAATAGCCTTGCTTGCATGAATTAGCTTTAAAATGTTAGTAAGTTTATTTGGAAGAGGAAATATCAGTAGTGAAAGTAGCTGGTTAGTCGGGGTTGCTACAAGGACATAACCAGTGTGTTTTGAGGTGTTTTTTGAGTTTTTGTTTAAAGAGAGGCAGGGAAGAGAGTTGAGTTAGTTCATTGGGTAGCTGGTTCCAATTTTTACCCACTGTGTTAGTAAACAGGGAGTCACCAGCCATGTTGTTAGACTTGGTTATGCTAGCGAGGAGTTTGCTAGAAGAACGTAGGGAATTCAGATTTTTATAGGGGATTAAGATATTGGAGAGTATAGGGGTGGTGTTAGGTTGGTAAAATATCTTGTGGGCAATGGTGAGTTGGGAGATAATCAGATGGTTTTGGAATTCAAGCCAGTCTAGCTGCCAAAGATTCACACAGTGGTGGGTTCTAAAGAGATTGCCAGTGGCAAATCTGGCGATGTTATTATAGGAAGTTGCCAGTTTGTTAAGATTATTTTTCTTTAGGTTAGTATATATAGGTGTGGCATACAGAAGAGTTGAGGTTAGATGGGAGTGAGCAATCTTGGTTCTGGCTGTTGGGATTAGGAAAGGTTTGATTCTATATAAGGAGCCTATTTTTCTATTGACAGTTTTAATGATGTTATTTATATGCTAATCAAATGTAAGGTTATTATCAATGGTAATTCCTAACAGTTTAGTGGTAGAGTCAGGGAATATAATAGTGCCATTATTAGAAGTGACTGAGAAATCTATGGGGGAGGACTTAGTAGTGGGAGTAAAGAGAAGGAGCATGTTTTTTTTTTTTTGCATTAAGAAGGAGGCAGCATTTTGTAAACCATGTTTCTACAATGTTAAAAACATTTTGAGTAATAGAATGTAGTTCTCATGCGGAGTAAGCTGAGCATACTAGTGTGGAATCATCTGCATATTGAATGCAGGTGGCTTGAGGAATTGCTACATGAAGGTTATTGATAAATAATGAGAAAATAAGTGGTCCAAGAATAGAGCCCTGAGGGACTCTGAGGGTGACTGGCAGAAAGGAAGACATTTGATTTTCCCAGAGAACTGCCTGTTGCTTGTTGCTAAGGTAGGATCTGAACCATTTAACAGCCTGAGAGTCAAAGGAAAGGGATTCAAGAATATTGATTAGAAGGGTGTGGTTTACCATGTCGAAAGCTTTGGAGAGGTCAATAAAGAGTGCAGATAAGAGAATGTTTTTATTGTTGCTTCTATTGATGGTATCTGTAAAGGATAAAAGGGCAGTTGTGGTACTGTGTTGAGATAAATGATGTAAAAGTTGTTGGTGAATGCATTTTTCCATAATTTTTGCTAAGGGTGATGAGAGCTATTGGCCAATAGTTAGAGTAGTCATTTGAGTTACCACCTTTGTACAGGGGGATAATGTGGGAGATTTTCTAAATGTCTGGAATGGTTCCCTCCTTAATTGTCCTATTTATAAGGATGGATATAGGGTAGGCAATAACTTTGGCTGCTTTTTGGAGATATTGTGACTGTAGCTGGTCGGCAGAAGGAGTACAAGGCTTGAGTTTTTGGATGCATTTATAGATGAGAGTAGTAGATATGGGTTGCAGTTTGAATGTAGGTAGAGTGCCTGATATGTTGGTGGGAAGGCTTGAGTTGTCTAGGATTAGTTGACTAGCTAGTGATTTTATGGTCTCAGTGAAGAAAGAATTGAAGGTATTGGCAGTTTGATGGGGGGTATTTGGATCAGCATCAAGTGGGGTGGGTGTTCAAGAGTGCCCTGGGGAAAGGAGTTTATTGATACTAGACAAGAACTTCTGTGGATTATTTTGGTGAGTTTGTTGCAGTTTACAGTAGTAGTTCTTTTTATCTGTAAGTATTGCTTTTTTTGTACTATTTCTCAGCTGCCTAAAATTTAGTTGATCAGAGATATTTCTGTTAGCTCTCCACTTAGCCCAAGCTTTGCTTCTAAGCAAAATTTGATGTCTGGTTTCTTTAGAAAGCCACGGGGGTGGGTTAGACTTCATTCTGATGGACCATTTAGATGCATGCCTATCCAGGATAGATAAGAATTTAGAGTTAAGATACTTTACAGCCTCTTCAAGTGGTAGTGTTTTTAAAGGGTTCCAGTCACAGGCACTAAGTTCATTTTAAAATAATTCTGAGTTAAAGTGTTTGGTAGAGCGTGCTATCCTAAACGTGGGGAGGTTGGGAAGATCATTTCTTTCTCTTATGATGTAGGTCAAAATATGATCACTTACATCATCTGGCAGCGTTCCTACCTTGTAAGATTGTTTCTATTTATAAGTATCCAGTCTAAGGTGCTCTCTTTTTTATTTGGTTTGTTAATTCTGGTTGTGGAGGTGATAGTTTGGCTAAAGCCATGGAGGTTAATATGAGAGGTAGGATTTTCAACGATGACACCTTTCCAGTCAGTATTAAAGTCACCTAATATTATTGTTTCTTGGGGGTAAGTTGAAGACACCCAGCTTAGTATAGCCTCTATTGTACAGATATTATTTCCGGGTGGTAGGTAAATACAGATAATGTATAAAGATTTGTTTGGGTTGATTTGAAGTTTAATGATGAGGACTTCTGTGTTACTATCCTGGGATGGATTATATGGTAAGGTGGAGATATGAAGTCCATCTTTGAATAGAACTGTGACTCCACCACCTTTGCGTTTTGTTTGATCTTGTCTCACTATATTATAACCTTGGGGAATGATTTCATTGTCTTTAGTTTCTGGTTTCAACCAAGTTTCAGTGAGGCAGAAGATGTCAAAGGAGTGAATATCTAGAAGGGCATGGAGGTGGGCTACTTTATTATTAATACTTTGGATATTTAGAGGTTCTATTAGGAAAGAGTTATTGAGTTTGGGGTGGGTTGTTAGCGTGATGGGGTTGGTAGGACCAGGGTTGGGTGGATGTCACCATCTTTTAAGGAGGGATTATTTAGTTTTATTACTGAATTATACCTGAGGTTAGTTTGAATTTTCACTTTCTTTATTGTGGGTTTATTATGTTTAATGTGGGAGAGTCTATGGTATTTAGGTAGTAGGTAGCTGGGAATGGAAGTTATATTAGTATGACTATTAGACGCTATATGAGTGTGAATTGCTGTTTGTTTTAGAGACTGGTTAAAATGGTAATAGTACAGTTTTTCAAAGGAGGTGAGAAGGTAGGTAGAGGTGAGGACAGTTGAAAGTATAACTGCAAGTGTTAGCTTGGTTAGTTTACCCAGAGGCATCTTGTTGGGATTATAAATGAGAGGAGTAAGAAGTTGGGATTGAAAAATAGGAGAAAAGAAGACAAAAGGATGAGGGAAGTGTAGAGAGGAGGGCACTAATACATATTAGTTAAGAGTAAAGGGATATGGTATGGTACTCAAGGTGTGGCTTACTGTGAGTGATTGTTAAAAGTAAAAAGGTGTGGCTAAAGTTTATGGGATGAAGTAATGTATGGGATTGGTTGGAAGAAAGAGAGGGTGTGGTTAGGGAAGTATAAGTGTAGGACCTCTGGGGGTGTGTGGGAATTGGGGGTAGGGTAGAGGATTTAAGTAAGCCCCTAGGGCGAACGGAGCAGGTCAAAGCTAAGAGAGGCTGAGAGGCAATCAGTTATGCAGAGAGACTGTGTTCTACAGGCTTAGGATAGGTAAGAGACACTTTCTGTTGCTACTTCTCAGAAAATGGTGAACAAAGGTATAGCTGTGTAAGGGAGAAGGGTAAGAGTAAAGAGTTCTATAGCACAGGGAAAGGTATTTATAAATAGTTCTATGGCAAGAAAAGTAAGTTTAAACAGAGAGTTAATTAAGGGGACCAGTGGCTGGAGTAGTAATTGACAGAATAGCTGTCTAGTTTCTATAACTCTCAGACTTAACAAGGATAATTCCCTTTACAACTTTTCATGGGGTGCGGGGTAATTACTTGAGTAAAAAGTACAAGCATGGATAGCAGAGAAAAGCTGGTCTACAGAGCTAATGGATTTCTACTTCCAGTAAGAAACAGTTTTCCATGCCTTGAGGTCTGCTGCCCTCTAGTGGTAGATGTAGGGAAAACACTAAATCCACTAAGATAGGAGGTGGGGGGGTAAGATAGTAAAGATATGGTCAGAGGGGTAGGTCCATGGGTGTGTTGGCCCTTACAAATATAGTCTAAGTTTAATGCACTCACAATTAATTTGAATTTAAAGCACTCACAAGTTTATAGTTAAATCCTAAAGATGCTGCAGGATATTGCCTACACTATGAGGCTGAATGCAGAGAGTCTAGATAGTTCCTGTAGGGCTCCTAGGTTAGGTTTCCCTTCTGTTCAGTTTGGATTTTCTTAACCTTACAGGGTTGCTGATAGAGGTTAGGTTTCCCTTCTGTTCAGTTAGGATTTCAATAGCCTTACAGGGTTGCTGATAGAGGGACACGCTGCGTCTCAGCACAGGGCTTGGTAGAAGTTTATAAATTAAATCCTAAAGATGCTGTGGGATATCACCTACAATATGAGGCTGAACACAGAGAGTCTAGATAGTTCCTGTAGGGCTCCTAGGTTAGGTTTCCCTTCTGTTCAGTTTGGATTTTCTTAGCCTTACAGGGTTGCTGATAGAGGTTAGGTTTCCCTTCTGTTCAGTTAGGATTTCAATAGCCTTACACGGTTGCTGATAGAGGGTCAGGCTGTGTCTCAGCACAGGGCTTGGTAGGGACCGCACACCGCCTGGAGAGCAAGAGGCTGTTGCCTGGGGCAATGGGATTTTAAAAAAATCATAATCAAAATCATAATTTTGCAGTGAACCCATTTTACCCTATGTAATTCCAGCCAGATGTAATAGGCAAAACATCACATCAGCAAATAATCAATCTGCTACTTTAACGTCATTAATGATGGTACTGGCAGGGTATATGTCCCCTTCCCAAATGTAGTGCAATCCCGGCATTGGTAAACATAGGTGTGCTGGTGTGGGTGGCACAGCCCTACCCTTTGGAGGGTGTGGAGTGGTGTAGAGCTGCGCATAGTGTGAGTGATGAGTACTTAACCTATTAACATACACTGTACAGTATTACAAAAGACTAAGCATGGGGATACACACCCCAATGAGAGTGGCTGTGTCCATAACATCGACAGCCAACTATATATACCAACTCGAGAATTGTTGTACAGCTATATAGTGGGGAAGAGGGCATTTACACATCTACTACTAGCTTTGATGGAATGAATTTCCATGACATGATTCCTCTGAAATGTTAACATTTGCCAGTCAGTTCTCAGACAGATGACCCCCTGGGACATGTATATTCTGCAAACTGAAGTAGATCCCCTTCACATACACACACGCACTTACTTGGCAATACGGAGAGTAGAACCCCTACCTAGGTACTTATTGCTACTAATGTGTTTGGCCTTAATTGCACACACCACACAGATTTTAGGATGAGGTCTGTCCTGAGTCTCTTGTTAAGTAAGGAACATCACCAGGCCTTGTACAGTATGCTAATGGGGGATGTACTGGGTGTTAATGGACAATATATAGTATGCCATACTGTCATATACACATTGACAAACACATAACAGTTATAGAGACATCTGAGAGACCCGGGTTTATCAGTGCTAATTACTTTGTCAGTGAGTCCATCCATTCTGTTACAGATAATTTGTACACAGTGCATACATCATTGGGCTGGATAGTGTACGCAGTTATCTGTATGGTTGATGGTGACAGTGGTACTCATACAGTGGACCTTGGGACATGTACTGGGGGTACCATTGTGTAAAGATAGTATACCCAGCACCCACACCCCCACATTGGATATTGTACTCACTGAAACCCATGATAATACTCTGGCATACCCACAATCACTCATTGACCAGGACTGCGATACAACCCCTTGTTATCTCATCAGTGCTACTACAGGGATATGCTTTTATTGCACATGCCACAAGGATAGTAGGGTGATGGTTTGTCATGGCTTTTCTAATGTCAGCAACATCGCTATGCCTTATACTGTATGGCCAGGTGTATTGTATTTGGAAAATGTGGCCTCAGAATGTTGTATCCTACAAATATGCACACTTGCACACATGCACACACTTGCCAGGACTCAGAGGGTAACCCATGCCTATCTCCTCCATTTGTACAACAGTGTTGTGCTGGTACTGCTAGCTCCAGTTTGCCCATAGGGTAAAGAGTGTAACAAGGTACATCTAATGTCCATTACAGCAGCAGCCATTTCTAACTATGGCAATGGGGGGAGTAGTGTGTGAGGAGGTCCTCAGGATATTATCAACTGCAGGTTTACAAACACACAGACACTGTTATTCTCAGCAATGCACACTGACACATTTGTCAGTACTGGGGTCCATAGGTGCAGGTGTTCCTAGGTGTGTACCAGGATATTGTCCATGGAGAGATGAGAAGAATAGGGGCTGTGGGTGCAGTGGTATCATGCCACTTGACATGTGTCAGCAGGCCATCTATCAACTGATGCCATGTGAGTGGTCCTCAGGGTAACTGTTAAATGCAACATCCAGTCATCTGGTTGTCTCTTGCAGAGGGCCAGTGAGGTTCTCCAATTGACACATATGCAACATATATTACATAACATGGCCAGTGTCTGGGTTGGACACCTTGTACCCAAGCATGTTCTGTTGACTGTGGTTGTCTAGTTGAGGTATCCATGGCATGTGGTGCATACAGGGCAGGGTTTCCTAGCTGTGGCATTCATAACACAGCTGGGCAGACTTGTCAGTTTCAGTCAAGCATAGATTGCCTATGAGCAGCCAAGATGGATACCTGGCATCTGCACATCTGTACAAAGGACAGACAGAATCAGCTAGCCAACAGGTTATGCATTAGGATTAATGTTTTGAAAGATTTCTGACACTGATATGCATGTGATTACTACATGACAGCAGCCCTCAATGACATGTCCTATACACATATTAGTCTATAGCTAATATCCACATATCAGATCAATATCCAGTCGCAAGTACTTAATAACATACAGCTCACACACCAAGAACATGATAGTCAGTACTCAGAGTCCAGCTTTGCATGCAGGGGTGTATGGTTCCAGTACTACAATCTGCAATATACTCTTACTTGGGAAAGCACTGTTAACAGGAGTAATGTAATGATACAATACATGCAAGTGTGACTGTATATAACCTGGGATGCTACCCATGTATGAAACACATACAAAAGGAAAAGATTGTTGTACCAGCCATATACTCACACCCCTTGCTACTCTGATGACAGCACATAGAACCATGTTATGTACACGGAATTGAATACACTTATTAAAGATGTCATTACTGTGCTATTTCATCAGACTGGAATATGAACACTGGTTTCCAGGTCTGAGCTATGCTTAGCAGGTGTAAGCATTACTTAAATGTAGCAACAAAGCTCAGGAAAACAGGACCCAGAAGCAAAGTTGAAAATAAGTAGTTAGCCTCTTTAAAGTACAAAGGCTGCTCGATCTTGTTTTAAAACTTTTATTGTAGAAACATAAAACTCAACCAAAATCCACCAAGCACTTTCACTCGGGTAAATCCGAGCTTTAACAAGGAAGTAGTGAATCTGTGATATGCTACATTAAATAGTTTCCATTAAATCACATGACTGTTTAAACAATTATCTTATGTTTACCTTTTACAAGTAAAAATATTTAAGAAACAAATATTTTAAACTGTTGTATTAAATGCTGTTTCTTTCAAATGTGAAACTATATACCATCCTTATGTAAAATAACTTTTACAAAGGGCTTGTACCATAAAATTTTGATGTCTCCATAAGCTTGGGAACTAAATATCAAGACATGTGTAACCAATAAAAACCTAGTGTTATAAATAGGTTTTAATTGTTGAGAGCTCTACAGTGCATATCGTTTAAAACCAAAAATGTGAAAGTCCTTAGTAAAAAATGTATAAAAGTATAATAAGCACACTACCCTACAGTCTAAAATAATAACCCAAGACTTTCTATTTAACAAGTCTTTGGTTTGAGTAAACCAGAAACTGCTCAGTAAAAAATCTCTGATAAATCTATGATTTAATAAGTAAAAATAGCCTGTACAATCTTCTTTCCTATAGGCGGGCATGCCTCAATTTCAAAACACTACTAATGTTGAGACTGTCGTTCAAGCCAGGAAACCTGTTGGAATCTAGTTTAAGTTACCAAAATAACTCTCAGTATTCCAACCTGGTTTCCCAGCTGCCCCCACGGATGTCCTGTGTAATCTGTTCTAAAATTACAAATTTTATAATCATATCTTTACAAACCAAGGAGTGCTTATAAAAGGCATTGCTCTCCTTACAGTTGGTGATGTCATTAAAATGCTCATATACCCTTCTCCTGAAAACTCTCTCTGTCTTGCCTACATAAAAACTGTGGCAAGTCATACAACACCCAAGATATACCACCCCTTTCACCCCACGATTAAAATATCTCGTAGAGGTGAATCTAAACTTCCTAGAGGAAAAATATAAGGAACTTTGATTTAACATGGTGTGACATTGCTTGCAATTTCCACATGCATAAGTGCCAAGTTTCCTCTTAACCATGTCCAATTTGTTCTCTTGCTTACCCTCTAGGAGTTCCTTTAAGTTCATATCCCTTTTCCTAACAAAATGTGGAGTTAATGGGGTGTGGGCTTTAATGTCTTCCTGCAACCTAAGAATAGGCCAGTATTTACATACAATTTGTTCAATTTCATCCGAGTTGCTGGAGAAGGTGTGTACAAAACTGTTTTTTGGATGAAAACTGTCTACCTCTTGAATGTGAGACAATTCAGTAAATCCAGAGCCCAATAAAGGAGCATATTTGACATCTCTGTTTTGAGTCACTTCTAGTATTAAACTCTCTATTAAACTTTCAGGGTAGTCCTTTTCCATAAAAAGTTTCTTCAAAGTCCTGATTTCTTCCTTAAAAATGTCCAGAGTACTAGACATTCGTGAAGCCCGGATCAATTGTCCCTTTACTATCCCCTTTTTTTGGTATAAGGGATGTCCACTATGATAGTTAAGATAGGCATTAGAAAAAGAGCTCTTCCTATGTATTTTTGACTGAAAGCATTGACTAACATAATCTTTAAACAAGGTGACATCCAAGTAGTTCAACCTATCATTGTTGATCTTGTGGGTGAACCTCAAAAATGAGAGTTATTTTGACAACTTAAACTAGATTCCAACAGGTTTCCTGGCTTGAACGACAGTCTCAACATTAGTAGTGTTTTGAAACTGAGGCATGCCTGCCTATAGGAAAAAAGATTGTACAGGCTATTTTTACTTATTAAATCATAGATTTATCAGAGATTTTTTACTGAACAGTTTCTGGTTTACTCAAACCAAAGACTTGTTAAATAGAAAGTTTTCGGTTATTATTTTAGACTGTAGGATAGTGTGCTTATTATACTTTTATACATTTTTTACTAAGGACTTTCACATTTTTGTTTTTTTATGATATGCACTGTAGAACTCTCAACAATTAAAACCTATTTATAACACTAGGTTTTTATTGGTTACACATGTCTTGATATTTAGTTCCCAAGCTTATGGAGACATCAAAATTTTATGGGACAAGCCCTTTGTAAAAGTTATTTTACATAAGGATGGTATATAGTTTCACATTTGAAAGAAATAGCATTTAATACAACAGTTTAAAATATTTGCTTCTTAAACATTTTTACTTGTAAAAGGTAAACATAAGATAATTGTTTAAACAGTCATGTGATTTAATGGAAACTATTTAATGTAGCAAATCACAGATTTACTACTTCCTTGATAAAGCTCGGATTTACCCAGAAAGCTTTGGTGGATTTTGGTTGAGTTTTATGTTTCTACAATAAAAGTTTTAAAACAAGATCAAGCAGCCTTTGTATTTTAAAGAGGCTAACTACTTATTTTCAACTTTGCTTCTGGGTCCTGTTTTCCTGAGCTTTGTTCTTCCTTTTTTGGATTTATTGTTTTTTGAGGCTCATGGCAGAAGGAATGGAAGCTGAAGGCTTTGCACAAATGCCGGCAATGCTTAGAGAACGGACACAGTTCGATTGAGGGAGAGTTTAAACAAGTACTCTGGCTTTTGACACAGTTGACTTCTCGTCTCAACGAACGAACACAGATTTCCAGCTCAGAGATTCCTGGTAACCAGCAGCAATTAATAAATGGCTCTAATGGTCATGTCATGGCTGGAACAACAGAAAGCAACCTCATGTTATCCAACAGAGGACTAAATAACAATGTCTTGTTTCCCAATAGTGGCAGGCAGGCGAGCACCAGCACTAATTTTTCAAATGAGAATAATGGGCAAAAAAAGAAATTTGATTTTGGCGCATGGACTGCACAGCAATTTTCTTTTTAAAAAGGTACTGTGTTAAACGACAATATCCGTAACGTTGAAAATAATTTTTTTGACTTTAAAGAAAAACTTTATTTATATAAGAACAACCAAATGGAGATTAATTACTTAAATGAATGTATACATGTGCAAAGGGCCCTAAAGGTTTACACTTTTTCAAGTTTCCTAACAATGTTCAGCAAGGTTCTAACCTGTACGACCAGCTCTGTGACATTTTTAATAGGGCAGGTTTGGAAATGTTAAAATGTATGGTCAATGAATATGAGAAAAAAGCAGACAACCTGTTAAAAGAATTGAATGGGTTGAATGACACGATGGTAAGAAATGAAAAGTTTTTTAGTGTTAAAAGAGACTATGACAGATTGTTTGAGGAAATTGACCAACATTTTAACAAAGTAATAAACCAGAAAATCAGAAAACTGGAAAGGGACTTAGTTGAATACAGGGAAGGGAAAGCCTTCCCCCTTCCATACACAAAGGGAAGGAGAAATAATGTAAACGAAAGCGTATTCATTGAAACAGGTGGGGAGAGTAGGTTCAACCAAACCACAAACAGGGGAATGGACACAGTTAGAAGGAGTGAAAGGATTGCCGAAAAGAACAGAAAACCTTCGGCACAGGATTTTCAGTTTCCCCCCAGGAGAGGGAAGGGACGCAGGGACCAGCACAACAGCTGGAACCACCCCCAGAATTGAATGAACTATCTGAAGTGAGTGCTTTGATAGCCCCTGACCAGTATAATGAAAGACAAATAATATTTAGGAGGAACAATTTCACTATTTTTAATTACACTGATTTGGAACTCACTGAGAATTATTTTGATTTATTCGCTAAGGGTTTTCATTTTGTTCCCCTAAGGCCCTCCTTTGTGGTTAACACCTTGATAGACTTAAAAATGTTTTTGAGACAACTGAACTTAAATTTATTCTTCAAAGGACAGGAGAATTCTTTCAAAACCCTTACTAGGAAGAATACATTTAACCCTCCTACTCATCCCTCATTAAAAATATTCAAAGAGCTTGTGGAGAACAACATTAGGAAGCTTGAACAACAAAATTACACTAAGTTGCAAAAAAATATATCCAAAGATGAATTGGCATTAATCAAGCACTTGAGAAAGGAGGGATGTAGGGTTATGAAGCTGGATAAAGGAGTGGGAACAGTTCTTATGTATACTATTGACTATGAAGCATTTATACATGATATGTTACAGGACCCTGAACAGTATGATTTAGTCTCAAAAAATTAGATTTACATAGCATATGCTAAAATAAACTACCAGTTACAAGACCACTTATTACAAAATGTGATCAATGAACAACTTTAC
Source organism: Protopterus annectens (assembly GCF_019279795.1). Lineage (NCBI taxonomy): Eukaryota > Metazoa > Chordata > Ceratodontiformes > Protopteridae > Protopterus > Protopterus annectens. Next base: position 767,645,866 of record NC_056739.1, on the reverse strand, counting down.
AACTACTTATTTGTTAAAAAGCCTAAGATAGCCCAAATTTTTGGGATTCCTAAGACACATAATTCAATAGACCCACTTAAATTTAGACCAATTGTTTCTGGGGAAGGGAGTGTTATGGAACCCTTGGCAAAATTTATTGATTTTTCTTTGAAACAACAAATAGCTAAAATAAAGCACATTTGCAAGGATTCTTGGGAGTTCCTAAAAGGGATTGACCAAGCTTTTTTCATTCAAAAATAATTATGGTCACAGTAGATGTCATCGACCTGTTTCCAAGCATTCCACACCAGACAGGTTTAGAGTGGTTTGGGTATTATTTAAGTACTGAATCAGGACTGAGTTTTGGAACAATGAATCTTCTTTTAGAACTTATGGAGCTGGTACTAGAAAACAACTATTTGCACTTTAATGGCGAATTTTATCGTCAGAAAAAAGGAGTGGCAATGGGGGCCTCTTGTGCCTCCCTTTATGCCAACCTTGTCTTGTATTATTGGGAAAAGAACTTTATTTTTACAAATCCATGGTACCAGGACATAATATACTACCGGAGATTTCTAGATGACATCTGTATTTTATGGAAAGGGATGAGAAGAGCCTTATAGATTTTCTTGATTATATTAATAACACAACACCATTTTTGAGGTTCACCCACAAGATCAACAATGATAGGTTGAACTAATTGGATGTCACCTTGTTTAAAGATTATGTTAATCAATGCTTTCAGTCAAAAATACATAGGAAGAGCTATTTTTCTAATGCCTATCTTAACTATCATAGTGCACATCCCTTATACCAAAAAAGGGGATAGTAAAGGGACAATTCATCCGGGCTTCACGAATGTCTAGTACTCTGGACATTTTTAAGGAAGAAATCAGGACTTTGAAGAAACTTTTTATGGAAAAGGACTACCCTGAAAGTTTAATAGAGAGTTTAATACTAGAAGTGACTCAAAACAGCAATGTCAAATATGCTCCTTTATTAGGCTCTGGATTTACTGAATTGTCTCACATTCAACAGGTAGACAGTTTTCATCCAAAAAACAGTTTTGTACACACCTTCTCCAGCAACTCGGATAAAATTGAACAAATTGTATGTAAATACTGGCCTATTCTTAGGTTGCAGGAAGACATTAAAGCCCACACCCCATTAACTCCACATTTTGTTAGGAAAAGGGATATGAACTTAAAGGAACTCCTAGAGGGTAAGCAAGAGAACAAATTGGACATGGTTAAGAGGAAACTTGGCACTTATGCATGTGGGAATTGCAAGCAATGTCACACCATGTTAAATCAAAGTTCTTTATATCTTCCCTCTAGGAAGTTTAGATTCACCTCTATGAGGTATTTTAATTGTGGGGTGAAAGGGGTGGTATATCTTGGGTGTTGTATGACTTCCCACAGTTTTTATGTAGGCAAGACAGAGAGAGATTTCAGGAGAAGGGTAAATGAGCATTTTAATGACATCATCAACTGTAAGGAGAGCAATGCCTTTTATAAGCACTCCTTGGTTTGTAAAGATATAATTATAAAATTTGTAATTTTAGAACAGATTACACAGGACATTCGTGGGGGCAGCTGGGAAACCTGGTTGGAATACCGAGAGTTATTTTGGCAACTTAAACTAGATTCCAACAGGTTTCCTGGCTTGAACGACAGTTTCAACATTAGTAGTGTTTTGAAATTGAGGCATGCCCGC
>NC_056739.1:767601671-767639171 GCF_019279795.1 Protopterus annectens | reverse complement strand
CAGGCCAAGTAACATATTCACAATATACATTTTGTCAACAATCACCATAAGTACACTGACCTCACTGCTGTACACACTACAACAGAATGTTCAGGTTTTGTCCTCAAATATGAGGCCTGCTATACATAACATATCTAGCACTCTGATATATCACTGACTTGTTATCAGGTATGATGTCAGTAAATAATGATGTACTGTACATATGCACCTCTTACTGCATGACATATAGACAAAGGGTGACAGACATTTGGGACAGAGTCATAAACACAGTGCCAATATTGACATATTGCTGTGATAATCTGAGAAATTTCCTGGTGTAACAGGGTTTGTTGTGACATATCTCTTCTGAGGGATATGAAGTCAGTAACTCACATGGATGTCACTATGTACAGACTGCAATCATCAGAGTATGCTACTGCATATCGAAAGATAGGGAATGGTTTGAGTAGCACAACCCATGTATGACTGCAAAACTGGATAGTCTGTAGATAGCCCTACAGGAGAGAGTTTCCCCAACCACATAACACTGTCATGCCAGACTTTAAATCATGTAGAACAGCCATATATCCACACAAATTCTCTTAAATCAACATTACTTCAAATGTAGAACAGCAGTACTTACATTCTGTCCCCATGTCTGGAACATCCCCCTCCTGTTTGTTGGCCTGTCTCCACAGTGTATGTTGTAAGAGGTATTTCCAACTACCCTCTGCGATGCTGTTTGTCAAACACCCACATGTAGTCCTGGTCACAGTGTTTCCATGCAATTCATAGGTTCATAGGTAGGTACTAGGCTATTGGCCCTAGGGCCTATATAAGCCTAGCCAGAAAATGTACGCTGGCTTTTGCCACCCAAGAAAATTATTTTCCTGTGCTATAGGAATGATCCCACAGCTGTTCCACATGCAGTTAGCAAGTGGGGGACTGCAATTCATGCACATGCCATCAGCTGATCATGAGCATTCCTTACAAAATTCTAGCTGCTGCATATGCAAAACAGATGTACTTTTCCACATCCACAAAACAGGGAGAGAGAGAGAGAGAGAGAGAGAGAGAGAGACAGAGAACAGAGACAGAGACAGAGACAGAGGCAATGTAAGAAAGGACGGGTGTAAGAAAATAAGAGCCAAGCATGTTTGTGTATGATCCATGGGTGGAAAATGGTATCTGGGTATTATAACAGTTGCCCATATTTGCTTACTAATCCATATGGTTACATAGTAATTCCACATGGCTGTACACATTTATGGCTGAGGATTGTCTACAACAACATCTACAGTGTTTGAAAACTTTTGGCCTTGTAATGCAGACAATGGGGCATATAGGTCCTCAATATAATAATGTAGCAAAACCCACACTGCAATGGATCCTGTCAGTACACACTCACCCCAACACCCACACAGGGTACTGATGACACACATACAAGGACACACCTAACAGTACTGAATTTCAAACCCCTATCTGACTATATATTGCTATTACAGTGTTATGCAGTTATTGCATGTGCCATGAAGCTTGCATGTTGGAGAGCTGTTCAAAGGTATCTTTGAAGGTGAGTGACATCAGCAACAGTGCTAAAGAAGGGATAAGGGAAGTGTAGCACATGTAAATGTCCACAAAAGCAGGTGTTAATGGAGACACACACACACACACACACACACACACTTCTTCATGGAAACACACACATCATCACAGTTGGTAGGATCAAGATTAGAACCCCTACCTAATTAGTTTGCTATATTACAGTATTATGTGGTTATTACAAGTGCCACAGAGCTTATATGGCTGATACCTCACCAAAGGGTTATGTCAAGGTTAACGACATCGGCAGGCATGCTAAAGTAGGCCAATGGGAGGTGTAGTGATTGTGAATTACTTCAAAATCATTAATCTCCACACACTCACACACACACACACCCACACACACACACACACACACACACACACACACACACACACACACACACACACACACTTGCCAGTACTGAGATGCATGGGTTCATTGCTTCTCAGGTTTGTAGTAGGTGAATGGGCCTGATGGCTGTACAAGGCTAGGCAAAGGGAATACTTTGGCATCAGGCCACATGACAATGGTCTCCAGTGTGGCTCAGAGGTGTAGTCCTTGGAGTGGTCCCCACAGGTGGCTATTGTATTCACCATTCACTCATCTGGGTTACTATTGTGGGTGGCCAGTGATGTGCACTGCTTCCCATGTATGTGAGCTGTATTCCATAACATGGACAGTGTCTGGGTTGTGCACATGTCCCAACACGCATGTTCTTTGACATGTGGAAGTGAACTTGAGGTATCTGTGGCACATTGTGTGTACAGATTGTTATATTCTGATGTAGCATTCCTGACCTCATTTGGGAAGACCTGGCTATGGAACTGAGGTCATGCTTACACATAATGATACAGGTATTCAGTGGAGTTAGTGGTGTCTGTCCATACAGGGCATGTGTATAAGGCATGGTATTCCCTTTGTGGGTTACATTTGCAGACTGTACACTTGTTGCATGCTTCCAGTGGGAAACATTGCAAAAGGTCCACTGTAAGCATTTATTTGCCTATTGTAGGGATGGAACAGGGTGCCATGTCCTTTTACCTGCTGGATAACGCACAGTCAGGAGATGTTACACATCACAGTATTTTCTGATGTCAGTGGCACTGTTGTGGTCAACAGGCATGTAGTCCACTGCAATCATACTGCGGTTACTATCTGTGGGCAATATGCAGGGAACTACCATTATAGTGGTTGTTGCCAAGCCAAGTGTGTCTGTGTATGAGACATGGCTGGAGAGTGTTCTCTGAGTAATACAAGGGCTGCCTATATTGTTCACCAATCCATAATGTCACATGTAGGGCTATGGATTGTCTACACCAGCCTCTCTGGTGTTTGACATCTGTTGTCCTTGTAAGGTGGACATTGTGACATATAGTAGGTCTTCAATATAATCATTTAGCAAAACCCACCCTACAGTGCATCCTGTTATTACACAATCACAGCAACCTCCACACAGGATACTGATAAGAGGCACAAATACACACACACTTGCCAGTACTGAGATTCAAACCCCTATCTAGCTATGGATTGCGATGACAGTGTACCACATTTATCGTACACACCACGGAGCTTATTGAATGGATGTTGTCCCAAGGTACTTGTAAGGTGAGAAACATCACCAGCCCTTGTAAATACTGGTATTTGGTGATGTAGTGGGTGACAGATCCCAAAAATAATTTTACCCTAATCTCACATTTACATTTGACAGGGGTGAGGTTCAAATCTCTATCGAGCAATCTTTATAAAGCATCAAGTTATGCATTTATCACTTGCACCACTGACCTGACATGGTTTAGGTTTGGCAACAGGTACTTGTAAGGTGGATGACATCTGCAGGACTGCTAAATTTAGGCTTTAAGATGCATACTGGCTGTAAATGGGACCAAAATGTTTGCAGTACACACACAAACACTTGCACAGATGAGAGTCAAATCCATACCTGTGTAGCTACTGCTACTACATTGTGCCGCACTTATGGCACACACCACAGAGCTTACAGGATTAGTTCTTTTCCAAAGTGATATTTCAAGGTGACTGACATCAGCAGACTTTCTAAAGTAGAGCAATGGGAGGTGTAGTGACTGTGAATGGCCTCAAAATCCTTAGTCTCTACACACACACAGAATTTCACAGTTGCCATGTTTGGGACTAGAACTACTACCTGATTAGAATGTTACACTATAGCATGACGCAGTTATCGCACGCACCATGAACCTTATAGCATTCGCTGTTGTCATAAGAGATATTTCAATGTCACTGACATCAGCAGGCTTGCTATAGTAGGGCAATGGGAAGTGTAGTGAATGTGAATGCCTTCAAAATCATTAATCTCTACACAGACAGACACAAAGTTTCCCAGTTGCCATGTTTGAGATTAGAACTCCTACCTAACTAGCATGTTATTGCATGCACTACAATGATTATAGGACTGATAATTAGCCAGACGGTTATTTCAAGGTGACTGACATCAGCATGAGTGCTAACATGGGCTATGGGAAGTGCAGTGTGTGTGAATGAGCCATAAACCATTCCTCTGGGAACACACACACAACACTCAGTCACACACAACTTTACATTTGACAGGACTGGGTATACAAATGCTAGATGAATACTGATTTGTACTATCATGTTACACAGTTATCAAAAGCACCACAGACACTATAGGGCTGAGGGCTACCAAAAGCAAATGTCTACAGTGATTGACATCGGCACATCATGTGATTTTGGCCAATTGTATGTCTGGTGTGTGGGACAGGACTCATGTTGGCAATCTCTTTGTCACTGTCTGCCTCTCTCTTTCCTACATCTCTGTTTGTGTATGTTTGACCTATTATAGTGTGTTGGCCTTGGATATGTGTGAGTTTTCCTATCCAGTGTGTGTGCAAAGCATGAATGGTGTGCAATGTGGTGTGTGTGCACAGACATCTGTGACTGACAGATATGTATAGTCCACTGTTGTTGTCAGACATGGGCTTCATTTCTCTATGTGTAGGAGCATGCCAAGTATAACCTTCTGTATTGAGTGTGTGATTCCATTCCAGGTAGGTTGTACTCCAGTGCAGGATTTTGTGTTCTACATCCACAGCTAGCAACCTGTTTCTGCAGGATATCTGTAGATAGGTTGACAATATGGAGTCACAATGGGCGACAGATAGTAGGAGACTGTAACTATTGCTGTCTGTACTGCTTGTGTTACATGGTTGGTGTTAGCAGAGATATTCAGACATGTACTGTTTACACTGTGATGTATTATGTCATCTACCAACAGATATACTTATTTGCTCACAATTATTTCCAGGGAAATACAAGATGAATTAAGCTGTTCCTAGTATTGTGGTCTGCAGCCTACATATTCTTGCACACTCATGCCATTCTGGAGGGGTAGCTGCAGACACTTGCTGATGGATCTGTGTAAATGGTCCAGCACCTTGGTACTGTGGTGGCTAGGGATCTCCTGCTTGTACATCTATCAACATAACTGAATGGCCATATCCTGCTGTGGCCATTCCTCTCAGCTATACAGATTCACCCAGGTTACCCAGAGGCATGGCTTATATATCTGGTCAGTTCCCCTTCACATTGTGGTTTATGAGGAGGTTTATAGCCACCCATTACTGGCTTTGCAAGCAGGAGTAGTATGGGCACACATCAGAGTTTCAGACTTCACACACTCCATGGCATCCATGCTTCTACACCCCCCAATCTGCTATGCTATCCTCTTCCTAACATTATGTGGCCAATATATGTGAAGTATCCCTTTAGTTATCCCTTCATGTCAGCGTTATTTAGGGGTTGGGTCCACAGCTCATGCAGTAGGATATGGTAGGCATGCTACTGGAATTTGTCGACATGGCCTTTCATTTCTGTTATGTGGACTGTGTTATGTTGTTATTTGGGACCCCATGAGATAACATACATTGGCAGCATGGGTGAGACACAGGCTTTTGACAGAGGACTGTAGGGCATTTGGTAGTGATGCAGGCCATCTGTAGCAGACCAGTGCATTATGTCACTCCTACAGTCCCAGGCTGTGAGCCACTGGATTCCCCTGGGGTGACAGGGTAAGTGTGTGAGGTGTTAATGGCAATAGTTCCTGTCCATATTAATCCATTGCTCTGGCTGCTGGCAGGGTGCTGCTTACAGCTAGGGAGGGACACACCTGCATACAACACCTTTTCAGCATGCTACATTCTATGGGTATTCCCATGCAATAGTGGGGGTTATGCTGTACTCATTCCCAGCAGCAGGGATATAACCTGTGATAAACCTGTGGATGATGGTGGGCTGAGCTGAGTGCATGTGTGATATGGAGGCTTCTTGCAGCTGACTCACAGATATACCTGAGACATTCCTCTTATGCTGCCCTGTGTGGGGACATAGGCATTCTCTCATTACTTCATTACTGTGCCTTTTGTGGTCTGCTTGTGATTGGCCAGACTACATCAGTATTCCATACTACATGGACAACTAATGTGCTGCTAACCTGTATGTACAATTCCAAAGGTGTGTGCAGTTTACAGTTACATTTTATGTACTCTGTCTAGGGTACTTCCACCTGTGCACTGTGTGTATCTTTGGAGCCACATTCATGGCATGTCCATCTTTCAGATGGTGACAGATATTGACATCTGAACAGTGAGTATGGATGACTGCTGAATTGGGTCTTGCTGGGATGCATTGTAGTTGGCACTGCAGTTATCAGAACATGGCCCTGTCATCAACAGTAGTGGCCATAGGTTACCGGGACACAACCATCCATGCCTACATGCTGACCACTTCCACACAATGTACAACACACAACCTAACACACAGAGCCCTGCATATTGTACACATGCAACAATCTTTCCTGTAAATTGGGCCAGCTCAGGTGATCTATGTTCCACTGTTATTAACCCCACTCGTACATGTTACTGTATTTCTACATAGTATTGTGGGGGGGAGGCACACCTGACAACCGTGAACATTTGCTATGACTGTACTGGTATTTCAGGTACTTTGTTGGCTTCTATTTTGTTTTTGTATTTTGACCTGTCATGCAGACTAGAGGCATATCAGTAGAGTACAGATCTTAGGTTTTATTGACCTACATTTCAGTTTCAGACTTCATACCATGCAGAACTAACATATAACTGTCTGACCTGTTGTAGTCTGTCTGTGTAGGTCTGGAGGGGGGTTGTTATCCATTGTCATTAATTGGAGGCCTTAGAACAGCCTTTCTTTATGGTCATCTACACCTGTCCTGCTGGCTGAGGCTGCTGTTGGGTATGTGAACCTCACTGACATGCATGTGTATGTCCTATGGACACACATTTGGGCCACCACATGTGCTGCAGTGGGATTTGTCACCGTGTCTAGTACTGCCTATTTTGTTGACACCAGTATTTGTTATGGATTCCATGCTGCCCATATAGGTGTCCACTATTTGCTGCCATCCCATTCAGCCACTCAGTTCCCTTGCATGCTCACATCCATACCATAGCTACGACTAGAACATACTACTCCAGTCACCAACTGATAGGAAGAGTGAGTTACTTGTGGCTGTGCCAGTACTGAGGATGGTGCCTGAGGGCTAACTATGTTGGATGCAGATAGTACACTCCCTATACATGGTAAAGCACAGGTAGTGTCATGTTTGGCATCCCTTTTACTGTATGTGTGAGTCAGAGAGAGGTGTCATTCCCTGGTTTCCTACCGTGTCAGTGCATGTGCTATGCATTGCCTCTTTGCCAAAGCCTGGGCATACTGGGCATGCCTCCTTCTGCCTACATGGGCAGGCTCCACTGAATATGTCCAGGCACCAGAACAGTGACTTGAGCATCCCTAACACACTGTCTATTATGATTCTCGTTTGTGCGTGTGCCTCATTATGGAGTTCTTGTTCTGGTGTGTGTGTGCGCGTTTCTGATGGGTGTCATCAGCCATGGCTCCAGTGCATAACCAGCATCCACCACTAGGTGTTCATATGGGATGTCCCCACTGGAAATCTCTGGTACAGCTGTGTCATATGCCAGATGTGGGAGTCGTGATAGTTTCCAGGGCTGCCAGAACACACATTAATTATAATGCCCTGGGCATAGCACACAACCTGGCAGTTGATAGAGGGGAAACCCTTGTGGTTTAAGTAGACCCTATCCCACTCACCAGGTGGTGCTTTTATGTGTATGTGCATGCTGTCTATAGCACCCACTACCTCAGGGTATTCTGCTATTTGGAGGAAGAGACGCATATTTCTGGTCAATGCCTCACGGGTGTTGGGGAAATATATGTGCTCACTGGCATGTGCTGACATGGCAACCAGGAACTGGTGGAGTACCCTGGATGCTGATGACTGTAAGATCCCCATGATATCCCTAGTTGGCCTTTGGAATGTACCTGTGGCTAGTATTCTTAAGCCTACACATACTTTGGTATCCACTGGGATGGGTTCCACTCTGTTGGTTCTGTGTGTGAGGAGTGGCTGGCACAGCTCAACAATTTGCTATAGGATGTTCCTGTCCACCCTATAGTGCTCCACTATCTCCAGCTCATGTAGCCCCTGGTAGGTTACCCTGGGTCTGTACACTCTTCTCCTTCTCCTCACTGTGGGTTGGTCATCAGAATTCTCATCCTCACCACCCTCAGCCTCTTCCACATATTGATGTATGAGAGCGACAGCAGCCCCTATCATTTTGTTAGTTTTGTCTGGTAAAATTTCCCCATCTGTGTGCACATGTGGTGTAGAGTTTGTGGGAAAAACCAGAGTGAAAGGTGTTTGCATATTTTATAGTAGTGTGCTGGGCTGCTGCCTGTGTAATTGGCTGATTCTGATACATTTCACCTGCCAGCTATGCTAGTTCTGTTTGATTGCCTTCCTACTGCTGTTTTCCCTTCCCATTGCCTTCCTGTTTAAGCCCCAAGATGCGCCGCACATACCCAGTGCTCAGATGTGCACAGAGATGCTATTTCCTGTTTTTTTTTTTTTAAGCCTGGTGCGAGGCACGCACACCCATTTAGGCAATGTAAACACTGCTAGGCAGCCTCAGACACACCCCCCTTTCTTAGCTGTGCTTAGCTAAGGGCAAACACAGGCCACAGAGCTCCAATAAGCTTACAGCATGCATGACACTCCCCCTTATGAAGTCAGTGACCTCTTAGACTTGCACCATGGTGTTGCTGCACTTACACGGTTGGGTACTAGCTAACACTGAGGGGAAATCTGTCATTCAGTATCAATCCCCTCATTGGCATAAAACTAACTGCTAATGCTTGGTTACAAGACTGAAACTCAGCCTTCCCCCTTAGCAACCACTATTCAATGGTATTGTTGTCTTCGGCATGCCATTGACTATTATTGATGAATGCTAATTTTGGTTTAAAAGCTTATTTCCAGCCCCCAGATTCACTAATCTTCCTTGCAGAACTAGGCTAGTCCTGCACTGAAGTGGCCATTTAGGAGGAGGATGACAGTGCACCAAGCATATTAATGAAGGCACGCTGCCTGACCTCCTAATCCTACATGGAGCATGGACTAGTGCAGGGGGCCTGTCCGAGAGCAGGGCTCTCAGAATAAACATGCCCCTGCAAAGTAGAACAGCAAAAACTGTAAATAAATGAGCGAGACCACTCATAGGTGTCTGCATATCCCCACCAACAGTCCCCCATGTGTACAACAGCAACAGGACATAAAAATAAAGAAGTAACCCCTGTATTTATTTCTAAAACTCTGAGTACAGCTAACTGTAGGTGGACGGGTGTGCCCATTGCTTAGCTATGGCTAAAGCAGCTTAAAAGGCTGAACAGGATAACAAGGAAGATATATACAAAGGAAACAACAAAGCAATAGTGTAGTGGTCAGAGCATTTGCCTAACGAGCAAGCATTCCTGGTTCAAGTCCCACTGCAGCGCATACTATTTTCCATGTGAAATCTGTATACGAACGTATATTTACATTTTATTGCTGTATAACCTACTAAATAACAGTTAAATGTGAACTGGAATACTGCATGAAATGCACATGTGAAGAGTCAGTACCATAATGAAGTCAGCAGTAAGCAGGCGTAAGCACAGATAAGCAGTAGTCAGCATATGTAAGCACTAGCAAGCGTGTGCAAGTGAGTTTGGTCAGGGTGAAGCACCGCCGACACAGATCAAGCAAAGAAGATGTGGAATGGGTGTAAGAGACTGTGATCGGAAGTCAGCAGTGCTAACCTCTGTGAAAACCTGCATACAACTGCTGGAAAGTGCCTTAAGCACACTGTATCCAACAGCTGGTGTCACATATGTCTCTGTGTATACTAATGGAGTCAGTCGTAGGTACCGCAAAGCATATGTGGCACACAAGGTTGGCCGGCATTCACACGAAACACAGTATCCAGCTATACCTGTCAACATTACCGGATATGTAGCTAAAGATGTAGAGGTATATGTGTTTGTATGAATACCCATAACTATATAGATATATACCTCCCCCTCACTGTAGTACAAATGTATGCAAACATAGATAGACATATAGGCTTTGTAGTAGAACATTACCCCACCGCGAATGTCATGCAGGAATAGGCATGGTCTACATGATTGACAGGGCAAGCCTGTGTGATATTGCATGCTGAGTGACAAGCCATGCAGATTACCAAGTGACATGCTGAATATTCATTGACTGGCCGTTGTCAACATAGTGAAGAGCTGGGGGGGGCGGGCATCTGTATGCCAGACTGGGGAAGAGGCAGCACTCAGAAAAAATGAAAAATTACTACATATAGCACAGGAAAGAAATGCTGGTTCATTCAACTATTAGCAGGTCAGAATCTTTGTAGGTCCAAACACAAAAAAACTTGAAGCAAAACACACTCCTGGGCTGCGGAGGAAAACACTATTTTCAAGTAACTGCAACAGTGAACTAGTTAAAGAAATGCCAAAACCTAAAACATAATCCCTGCCCCCCCCCACCTTTTATTACTATAAATTTGTGCAGTACCTGCTCCAGCAGGGGGGCAAGTCCCCCTGCACCCCCCACCTTTCTTTGAACATATTTCTGGAGATAAAGCAACAAGCAATATTCCGAGGCAGTGAGTCACTAAATACATTCAATAAATGAAGTACAAAAGAGCTCCCAGAAAGGTCACCACCCGCACCCTTACAGAACTGTAATCTTAAGTCTGTTTAATACTGCAATAGACTGTATACATGTAGAATATTATGTGTTCGCACCCCTCACCATTTAAACAATTGTGATGTTAAGTCTGATATTGTAAAACATTTTATAAATGCAGCATATTTGTGTTCATTTGAATAATCAAACCTTTTGTTCACTGGAAATTGGACTGCTGTTGTGTCACAGTCCTGGTATCAACAAATAAGACAGAAAAGGGGGTTTGTACTGAAATAATTACAGTGTGTTGCATATGCATTCTGCAGGTGATGGTCTTCCAATGTATATTCTAAGCACTTCTAAAGGTAAACGTTATGCGTAGAGTGCTGGGAGGGCTTTGGGCAGTCCATGCTACTGCACATCTGGTGCGGTAATGTTCTAATACAAAACCGACATATAAATAAATACCCACATATACATACATACATATGCAGACTCCCAGACATCCACATGTCATTAGATATATATACAGCAATATATATATATATATATATATATATATATATATATATATATATATATATATATATAATATATATATATATATATATATATATATATATATATATATATATATATATATATATATATATCTATATATATATATATATATGTGTGTGTGTGTGTGTATATATCTATATATATATATATATATATATATATATATATATATATATATATATATACACATATATATATATATATATATATATATATATATATATATGTGTGTGTGTGTGTGTGTGTGTGTGTAGATATACACAGATATATAACTAGGATAAGATACAGCACCTAAGAATGACATATGTTCACAGGCCATGTCAGTGAAGGAATGGAGGTGAGAGGCCCAAGCAAGAAACGTTTAACACGTAGCATGACCTCCCCCAGCCAGACAGGGGAAACATACAAACAAACCCACAAACAATGTAAACAATCCACTGCTCCCCAGACCACAGGCAGGATACAACCGGGGGGGACACAGTGGACCCGAGAAGTCTAATCTTGGAACAGAGACAGGAGCGTCCCTTGCGGGACACCCCAAAAATTGTCTTGTTATAGGAAGAAGCCCATGCAATGACCTATCAAGGTGGGGCATGTACATACCCAAACTACAAGGGTGGGAAAGCCTGATGACCCATGGGTCGAGACAACATACGAGATGGGTCCCGTGAAGTGGAGAGTGGGTAATGTGTAGTGGTGTGTTTATACCCGACCTGCACTCAGAGTAAGGATGAGTGCTGTAGAGGAGGTGTGGGTGGGGGAACTCTGGGTATGTAATTATGGGTCTAGGCATTCAGGTGTTTGCTGGAGTGAGTCTATTTGGACCTCCCCAGGGATGTAAGCAATAGTGTTCATTGGGCAGAGCTGCCACCCAACAAGCAACCACTCCCGCTACGAGTCTCACTGCAGCACAGTCTATTGTACATGGTAAAGAATGGAATAACCTGATGTAGATGTAAAAATGTAGAGGTATGTGTGTGTATATATACCCATACCTACATGGAGATATACTTCTCCCCCTCCGTAGTACAAATGTATGCATACATAGATAGAATATATATAAATACCCACATATAGATATATACATATGCAGACATCCATACATCCATATGTCGTTAGATATATATACAGCAATATATATATATTTATTTATTTTTATTTTTTTATTTTACATTTGTTAACCGGGATAGTCCAGCTGGATACATGTCCATTTTCAGTGGAGGCCCGGGGAGAAAAGCTCCAAAGGGACAATTTTTACAGTACATAAGGACACACTTGGGTACATATCTCATCTAGATCCATAAGGGTATCTAGTTATTGACACTTATAGGTATGAGCAACAGATACTAATAGGTATAGTCTACAGACAGATACATTTAACAATAGTCATTAAACAGTTTTATGTTTTTCAGACAAACACTGTTATGTGTATGTTATCAAACCTTTGATGTGGTGTACATTTATATGCAAGTAACAGATAGGACTCTAGTTTAGGACAATGGTTACAGTAGTACTGGAGTGGATATGGCATTAGTCTGGAGTTGAACAGGGACATAACCATTTGTTGCTGAGGTAGTTGTAGATAGCTTTTTTAAATGTAGGTAGCGAGGTAATCAGGGATAAGGATGTAGGCAGGGAGTTCCAGATTTTGGCCACATAAGAAGAGTAAAGGGAGTCCCCGGCATGGTTGTTGGATCTAGTAACAGTTAAAAGTAATTTGTCAGTTGAGCGGAGTTACCTAGGACAGGAGTATTGTTGGACAATGTTAGTTAGTGAGGGTGATATATTTTGTTGATGGAGTATCTTGTGAGTAGTAACCAGCTGATTATAAATAAGTAATTTCGGTAGTTCCATCCAGCCCAATTGCTTTAGGTTTAGGCAGTGATGTGTTCTGTAGGAGCTGTTGTTAGCAAATTTGGCTATCTGATTGTAGCAGGTTGTCATTTTGTTGATTTCTGTTTTGGATAAGTTAATCAGGATGGGTGAGGCGTACAGTAGTGTTGTGAGAAGGTGTGTGTGTGTGCTATAGTAGTTCTAGCATTATGGGTCAGGAATGCTTTATGTTTGTAGAGGCTACCTAGCTTTTTGTTAGTATTTTTAATGGCCAGATTGATATGTGCATCAAATCTGAGCTTGTTGTCAATAGTAATACCTAGTAGTTTTGTTTGGGCTTCAGGTGATATGGGGGTACCGTTATTAGAGTGGATAGTAAAGGTGCAGGTGGGGGCAGTAATGGTTGAGGGATGAAAAAATAGTAGCTTGTTTTTTTTGGGGTTGAGTATCAGAACATTCTCAGTAAGCCATGTTTCCACTGAGTGAAAGTTATCCTGTGTCTTTTTGTGGAGGTCTTGTAAAGTGGGGCGTTACATATTATAGTTGAATCATCTGCATATTGAATAAGGCTTGAACCTTTTGCGACTGAGTGAAGATTATTTGTAAAGATTGAGAATGGCAAGAGGCCTAGTATAGATCCCTGAGGTACTCCGAGTGTTACCGGTAGGAGTGGAGACAAGTTATTATTCCATAGTACTGCCTGTTGTCTATTGTATGCATACATATACAGATATATATATATATATATATATATATATATATATATATATATATATATATATATATATATATATATATATATATACACACACACATATATATATATATATATATATATAGTTATGTATATATATATATCTATATATATATATATATATATATATATATATATATATATATATATATATATATGTTTGTGTGTAAATATACACATATATATATATAGCTAGGATATGATGCAGCAGTTAAGAATTACACATGTTCTCAGGCCATGCCAATGCGGATGAGGAGTCCAGCCAACAAACGTGTGACATGTAGCATCAAACCCCCCCCCCCCCCAGCTAGACAGGTGAAACATACAAACACACAATAAAAGTAAACACACCACTGCTTCTCAGACTACAGGCAGGATACTACCAGCGGGAGAGACCCACCAAGTCAAACCTTGAAACAAAGACAACAATGTCCGTGGTGGGACACCCGAAAAATTGATGATGATCGGAGTCAGTCCCTGTAACGATTTATCTATCCAAGCCATGTAAGTACACGGACTACAAGGTTGGGCAAGCCTGATGACCCATGGGTCAAAACAACGTACGACATGGGTCCCGAGACGTGGAGAGTGGGCAGTGTGTAGTGGTGTGGTTAGACCCCACCTGCACCCACAGTAAGGATGAGTGCTGTAGAGGAGGGGCAGGTGGGGGAACTATGGGTATGCTGTTATGGGCCTAGGCATGCAGGTGTTGGCTGGTGCAGTTGTATTCGGACTGCCCTAGCAATGTAAGTAATATTGCAAATTGAGCAGAGCTTCCGCCCATTCCTCTCAACCTCTTAGAGCAAAAACTCTGGACAAAACCCTAAAATGTTGGGTGGACAAATAGGGATAGATATTAAATATTCCTCTTACAGAATTAGAAAGCTGATAGAATAATAGGTTTTGCATTAGCATGACTTTTCTGCAGGATGTGGAGTCTTAAATTCAAATACTTGTCTTTATTTAATGAATTCAGTTCCCAGGTATTTGCCAGAGAGGTGCATATTTTAAGAGGAACACACCAAAATTATGAAACAAAACTCTGGACATTCTGTGAAAACTGTACAGTTGACAGGTATGCTTTCGCCTAACGAGCAGCCATTCCCGATATGGGTCCCACCACAGCACAGTCTATTTTACATGGCAATGTATGGTATAACCATATGTGTTATTGCATAATCCACTACATAACACCTAAGAACACATGGTCACAACACCCCACTGTAGGCATGTAAGCTGATCTAATTGGCATCATAAGTTATTATTGTAGTCCTCACCCCCACCAAGGGGTGTGAGTGTCCACTGCAAACTCCAAATGCACATCACCAGCTGTGGACCTTCCCTGCAGCCGTCCTGCACATCCCTGGATAATTCCCCTACTAACTCCCCCCTATGTGCCCCATGCACACCATGTACCTATCAACCCCTGTTCCATTTCTATTAATATTTAAAGTTACACATAGGTGACACCCTCTTCCGCCACTATACTGCCAGAATCTGGAACCCCCAACCCACATGTATTATCTCAGCTGTCCCACAGGACACATGTAAATAACACATGAAGGAACACCACAAGCACACTTGGATCAGCACAGGCTTACCACCTTGTGAAATCCCCCCCCACAACTTACACTCTATACCACTACATCAACTAGTGGAACTGACACCTCTTGTCCTGCCTCGCATACAAATCCCAACATCCAACAAACCTTTCCTATTGCTCCCCATCCAATTATACCTACAGACTACTATACAGTTACAATGTCACCCCCACTACCTACCTACCTACTCCTGTACTATTCCCCTCTACTGTACCCCACAGGTATGGAATAACTACACCTACCCTGAATACCTGCATGTAACCTATCCAGAACTGTTAAACTGGAATCCAACTTCACCTTAAATTGACATTTGTCAACAGTCATACCTGACATGTAAACCTGACCTAAGCATGGATAATACCAACATGTTAACATAAACTAAGCATGAAGAATGGGGGGGGCGTAGCTATGTTACGTCTGTTACTCTCTATGAATGTGAACACTTCAGTATTAATTGGAATTAGTAGCTGGAGTCACTGTGGAGCTCTACTCCCCGGGCCACCACTGAAAATGGACAAGCATACAGTCGGATTGTCCCGGTTGACAAATGTGAAATAAATACACAAAGTTACATGAGTGTATGCGGGAGTAAGTAGGTGTAAGCCTGTTTGGCCGCCAGTATGCAATTACCACACTAGTGAAGCAATGTAGAAGCTAACTCAGTGCAAGACGCCGCAACCAGAGGTCAGCAATGCTGAGCTTCACACAAACCAGCACATACCCATCTACAATTGTTCTACAGTGCTTTAGTCACTCTGTAGCCAAAAGCTGTTGTCATGGCCATTAAGAAAATAATCTGCACTGCCAGGTTGCAAACCCCCAACTCTGCACACTATAGTCGACGTGAGTTTCACTAAGCCATGGCGGACACACATTCAACTGCTGTGATCACAAACACATCATACAGCAGAGTCATCCAACAGTATAGGAAATGTATATAAGTGTGTAGATAAATGCCAGCAAACATGTCCATTGCCCAACCACAGTATGAGCAGTCTATGTGCATCACAGAACAGTGCCTGTCCAAACATACTGTGAGAACAGTAGTCCTGCATAATACCGAAGGGAATAATGATATATGGTGCACACCATGAGGGCGTGTGAGTGTGCTTCATGCACAGTATGTCACACCTGGGGTGTTGGTTCTGTGGAACCGGAAAATGAGGCTGGCCATGTGTGTGAGCAAACCACTGCTTCTCAAAACCTTGGCAGGATGCTACCAGTGGGAGAAACATGTAGACCAGCTAGGTCTACTCTTGATGCAACAACTGGTCTGTCCCTGGCGGGATGAACCAACAGTTGTGGGTCACATCAGTGTTTCCACCAGTATTGGAGGAGGATCAAGGGAAGGCTGTTGCATATGTCGACTAAATGGATGAAGAGCCTGCAGACGCTTGGGTCGAGACAATATACTGGAGGAGTACCGAGATGTGCAGAGATGGAAATGTGTGGAGGTGTGGTATGGCAGGGCTAGTAACTGGGGAATGGATGGATGCTGTGTACATGGAGCTCGAGGGCTGAGGGAAGGGAACATGGGTATGACATTATGGTAGACACATGCAAATGAAGCAGAACAGTAATAGTGTAGTGGGCAGAGCATCCACCTAACGCGCACACATTCCCGGTTTGAGTACCACTGCAACACATTCTATTTTCTATGTGAAATCAGTATATCAACATAATTGTGTTGTATAACCTACTAAATAACATTTATATTTGAACAAGAGTACCACATTAAATGCACATGTGAAGTGTCATAATGACTATGGCACTAGTAAGCAGGTGTAGCTACAAAAAAGTAGTAGTAAGCATGTGTACGTGTGTTTGCGTGGGGGTGAGCATTGCCTACATAGATTAAACAAAGTAGAAGCTAGCTGAGTGTAAGGAAATGCAACCAGAGGTTAGCATTGCTTAGCTCTGTGCAAATCCATCCACATCCGCACACACTCGCATAGAACTGCTCAAATGTCCCTTACTCACTCTGTATTCAACAGCCAGTGTTCTGCCAAGCAACAAAATATACAGCCTCTGCAAGGCCCAGACCCAGGAGCTTGCACATCATACACTACGTGGTTTACCAGTAAACCATGGCAGATGTACATAACCCTATTATTTTCACATACATATTATCCAGCACAATCAGTCAACAGCACAGGAAATGTAGTAATATTATACCACACAACCTCTTAATGTAAGAGTGCCGGACATAGTACACCATAATGTGGGTACAAATAGGGATAGCTGTCAAATATTGCTAAAATACACTTAAAATGTTGCTAGTTACACAGTTATATGTAGTAGAACACATATTTTGAAGGAGATGATAAGTCAGAAACACGAACATATCGGCACGAATGACTGACCTCAATCCTAAGGTTATCCATGTCAATTGCCAAGAGAATGAGGCACACATATAAGCCAAACATGCATGGACATATGGCCAGATATATATCTGTAAATGTAGACAGATAGACAGCTATATGACTCACAAATAACCATATAACAGCTATTGTACATCAATAGATAAATATGTTCAGTATATATATGTGTATATATATATATATATATAAATATATATATATATATACATATATATATATATATATATATATATATATATATATATATATATATATATACATACACACACACACACACACACACATATATATATATATATATATATCTATATATATATCTATATATATATACATACATACACACACACATATATATATATATATATATATATATATAATACATATACATATCTAGAGCTATATCAATGTCCATATCTATCTCTCTATATATTGGGATTTCACATATATAATTATGCATATATATATATATATATATATATATATATATATATATATATATATATATATATATATGGGTCCACTTCACAGCTGACTTTTCATAAAGTCGACTTTCATAGGGCCGAGACCATATGATCGACTTTTGAAAAGCTGACCATGAGGAACTGCTATCTCCGCACAGTGTGGAAAGGGAAAATTTCCCACTTCCGCACTGTAGTGCGATCTCGGAGTTGGTATATTTAATTTGGGAGGTGTGGGGGGCAGATCCCCCCACGGAGGTGCAGTGGGGTGGAGCCACCCTGCTAATAGTTTAAGGTAAGTGTTTGTTTTGTGTTTATGTTTACTTTACATAGTTGGCATTCTGAAAGTCGATCATATGGTGTCAGCAATATGAAAGTCGACTTTCTGAAATGTCGACTATGTAAGTAGACCCATATATATATATATATATATATATATATATATATATATATATATATATATATATATATATATATATATATATATATATATATATATACAGATAGACATGTGTATAGTATTTCCACATGGGAATGGAATCCTGACCCACTCCATACAACGTAAAAGACCATGAGCACAGTTAATGGGGGGCACAAATGTGGGACACCTGGTAATTACTGCTATCTAACCCCCCAGCCCTAATGGATATGTTGTGCAATTCAATATCCAGCACATGCAGTACTTGACGTCAGGACCCACCACAACACAGCTACAATGCTCCAGCAGTAATCCAGGTCACCTGTACATGTCAGGGTAATATCTGTAACATATCATGCAGAAAAGTCATTCTACCGCAGGGAATGTACAATGTTGAAGGGGTACGCATTACAAAGGTACAGATATGAACACACATCTATACATTGACAATCATGTTCAGGTAATATATATTTATATATATATATATATACATATATATATATATATATATATATATATATATATATATATATATATATATATATATGGATTCACTTCAGAAGCTCGAATTTACAAAATCTCGAACTTCAAATAACCGAAACCAAAACATCGAGTTTTGTAAACTCGAACTTCTGAAATGAAACGAAAAAAAAAAAAGACAAACTTGCTTTTTGCAGGGGCTTCGCACCCCTATACCCTACTTAAATATACCAACTCCAAGATATCGCTACAGTGGGAAATGGAAATCTCCGTCTTGCTGTATGCGAGCGCAAAACGGAGATTTCTCATTTCCTGTCAACACCACACAAAAAAATAAAACATTACATACACACAGAGCGTACAAGAATCCTTGCCTCTGTGTTTATGCAATGTATTAAGGTAAGTAAACTTTTATTTTTCAACACTACACATATTCGATTTACTGAAATCTCGATCATATGGTCTTGACCATACGAAATTCGAGATTTCCGTGGTCGATTATGTGAAGTGTACCATATATATATATATATATATATATATATATATATATATATATATATATATATATATATATATAAGGTCCCTTCACATGATGACAGTTCATATGATCGACACTCATTTGTCGACAGTTCATTTGGTCAACAAGCAGATTTGCCCCTTCCCCAATGTTGTGCAACCCTGGAGTTGATATATATAGTTGGGGGGGGGGCACCTAAAATGCTTGTCGATCAAATGAACTGTCGACCAAATAAACTGTCGACCATATGAACTGTCGACCATGTCAGGTAGACCCATACATATATATATATATATATATATATATATATATATATATATATATATATGTATATATATATATATATATATATATATATATATATATATATATATACATATAAGATATATGGGTACATACACATATACATAGACAAAAGGTATTAGCCATACGTATTTAGAAGTAGTGTGGACATACTGGGTGCAATGTATTTCCCTCAGCCACAAGCCCTGTAACTGGTACCTGTGACATGTAGTGTGGTAACCAGCCCCACAAAGGGAATACTTACATTACACAGATACCCACTCAAATTCAAACAATTATTATTGTTATAACCATTGTTGTATCTATGAACATAAAAAGTACATATGCATATATGTATGTATATTCCCTTCATACATTATATATATAAAAATACTACTAATAATTACAATATGGGAACTCATCTCTTCAGTGCTTTTAGTTTGAGGATGCTCTTTATAGATTATATATATATATATATATATATATATATATATATATACAACAATGGTTATAACAATAATAATTGTTGGTTCCTTTCTATATTGATATAAATGTCACCATTACCAAGTGACTTATGTATTGGTTAAATTAGGTAGGTAATATGTACATTTACGTTTATTTACTTATTTATATCTCTATATATATATAAATATATTTTTATTTTTATTTTCATTTTTTATGGTTATACTTTCTTAGGAGTTCCGTATTTTAGTCTAGCGTATTGCAGTTTACTGTGTTTGACTAAATAACTGATCAAATATTTGATACACTTGATAGGTTTGAAATACTTCACAAACTCGTAGTTTGTTTATTGTTTATTTAGAAAACAGAAAATGTAAGTTGTTTTGTTATGTCTTGTTTTATATTGTGCAATGAGTGGGAAAGTAAATAGCTGCCTGTGTTAATAGGTATTAGCCCTTTAAAATGTAAGCTTTTAGCCAGTCAAGTGGTTAATGAATTTGAATTTTAATTGTTTTAATTAGCACATATATTTTTTATATATAAGGTTCTGCTGTGATTAACATATTGTTTTTGTCTGAAGAAGGCTGAGGAATATCTTAGCCGAAAGCGCTTACGTTCAATAAACAGCCCGTGCTTTGCTGAACTAGTCCGTTTTTCACTTTTTGGAGTTTTCGTGGAAATAAACAAAACCCCTCCACATTGCCCACAGGTGTCACACACTCACACCCACCTCTACACAGGATACGAGTTACAAACACACATACACTTGTCATGTCTGGGAGTAGAACCCCTACCTAACTAGTTTACTACACTACGCAGTTATAGTATGCACCACAGACATTACTGAAGTACACCTTCCCCAAAGGTGTATTTCACAATGAATGACATCAGCAGGATTACCAAAGTAAGGCATGTCAACTGTACTGCGAGTGACTAGCCTAAAACACATTGCTCCCTACACAGACAGTTATACACACATAAAACATCCACAACTAACATGTGTGGGTATAGAACCCCTGACCAAGGTCTATATCACACTACAACATAAAACTGTTATAGGACACACCACAGGGATTACTAGAGAAATCCTTCCCCAAGGTGTATTTCACAATGACTGACAGCAGCAGGATTGCCAAAGTAGGGCATTTGTAATGTACTGCGAGTAAGTAGCCTATAATGCATTGCTCTATACACAGACACTGAAGCACACACAAAACATCCGGAACTGCCATGGATGGAGATGGAACCCTACCACCATTCTAAATCACACTACAGCAGTACACAGTTACAGGACGTGCTTCAGAGATTAGTGAGCTACAACCTTCCCAGAGGTGTATTTCTAGGTGGGTGACATCAGCAGCCTTGCCAACACTGAGTATATGAATTCTAAGGAGTGTGAGTACCCTAAAAGGCATTGTTTTCTACTCAGTCAGACACACACACAGACACACACACACACACACACACACACACACTCACAATCACAATGGGCAAGTCTGGGATTAGAACACCTACCCAACTATTTTATCACACTACAGGAGTACACAGTTACAGGACATGCTCTGGAGATTACTGGGCTCTCATTTTCACAGAGGTGTATTTCTAGGTGAGTGACATCGGCAGCCTTGCCAAAGTTGAGTATATGAATTGTACAGAGTGTGAGTAGTCTAAAAAGCATTTCTCTCTACACAGTCGGAGACAGACAGGCACGCGCACACACACACACACACACACACACACACACACACACACACACACACACACACACACACACACACACTGACACAATTGCCAGGTCTGGGTTTAGAACTACTTCCTAACTAGTTTATCACTACAGCAGTATGCAGTTATGGGACACGCCATGGATATTACTGAGCTATACCTCTCCCAAAGGTGTAATTCACATTGGATGACCTCAGCAGGCTTGTCATAATACTGCTATGGGGAGGGCAGTGTGTGCATGGGCCATACCCCATTCATGTAGGGGTTGACATGCCACATGCGGGCACACACAGGGTCATATGTCACAGGTACATGTATACAGCTACTAGATGGATACTTCCTTGTGCAGTCATGTTGCACAGCTGGCACATGCACCCCATAGTCTGTCATGCTGACAGGTACTGGTGGCTAGTATCTGCAGTGAGTTACATCTGCGCATCATGTGTTTGGGGCCCTTTGGCTGTGTTCCGGGTGGGACAGGCCCGGATGGGTCCTTGTCACTGTCACCCTCTTCACACATCTATGCCCATGTACCTTTGACTTATTATAGTGTGTTGTCCTTACATATTTGTCTGTATTCCTATCCACTGTGTGTGCAAGGCAGGAGTGGTGCATACTGACATGTGTCTGCACTGAGAACTGCGACTGCCAGATATGTCTGGTCCACTGGTGTTTGCAGACATTTATTTTATTTATTATTTATTTAACATTTATTTTACCAGGATAAGTCCAGCTGGACATCATGTGTCCTTTTTCAGTGGAGTCCTGGGGAGAAAAGCTTCAAATAAATAACAGTGTACATACATGCTTTAGATAACAATAAAACTGGCATACAAGATAAGAGAAACAATGAAGTACAAAAAACAATTATGTCATGTGTTTGTGTGTGAGCATGCCCAGTATGACCTTTCAGTATGTTGTTGACTGACATTGCCTTCATTCCTCTAAGTGTGTGAGCATGCCCAGTATGGCCATCTGTGTTGCATGTATGGATCAAGTCCAGGTAGTTTGTTCTGTGGTACTGACCTTTGTGTTGTACGCCGACAGGTAGCATGCTGTGTCTGCAGGGTATCCATCTGCCATTTGGCATTGACTGTTGCTGCATTACTGCATAGTGGGGGGGGGGCACCTGACTGTTTCTACTGTTCTACACAGGAGTGGGCAGAGGCACACCTGACTGTCACTATAAGTGTACGTTGGATGGGGGGGGGGCAGACCTGACACTTGTACACATTTGCTAGGACTGTACTGGTATGTCAGGTATTCCATTTCAGTCTGTAGTCTTACCTATCCTGCTGGCTAAAGGCATACCAGTGTACTACAGATCCTAGCTTTGTTTACCTACATATTAGTTTCTGACTTCCTAGCCTTCACAATTTATATCCAACTGCCTGGCCTGCTGTGATCTGTCTGTGTAGGCCTGGGGGAATGGTTACCCATAGGGCACATTCAGAGGCCATAGTACAGCATTTGTTTGTGTTTGTCTTCACCTGTCCTGCTGGCTGAGACTGTTGTTGGGTATGTGAATCTTCCTGACTGGCATGTGTGGCTCTTATGGACATACATGTCACTCAGCCCATTTCCTGCAGTGGGTTTTGTCACCCTGTGTAGTACTGGCTACTATGATGACTCCAGTATGTATTACAGATGTCATGATGCCACTTTGGGTGTCTACTGTCTGCTGTCTTGACATTCGGCCACCCAATTCCCTTGCATGGTCACATCCATACCATAGCTACAAGTAACAATACATTCTACTCCATTTAGCAATTGGTAGGTTGACTGACTTACCTTGAGGGTGTGCTGGACTTGAGGATGGCTGCCTATGTCAGATGCACATAGTACACTCCCTATACATGGTTGGGCACAGGTAGTGTCTTGTTTGGTATCCCTTTTACTGTATGTGCGAGTCAGAGAGAGGTGTCATTCCCTGGGTCCCTACTGTGTCAGTGCATATGCTATGCATTGCCTCTTTGCCAAGGCCAGGGCATACTGGTCATGCCTCCTGCTGCCTACTGGGGCAGGCTCAGGTTGTTCCTCCTCCGAGTCACTCTGTGCCTGTGCAGGACTTGGTATTGGTGGGGGGCTGTGTGGCCCTGCCCCATGCTGTTCCTGCTGCAGCTGTTTCTGCAGGATCATATTGTGTAGCATAGCCCATACCATAACTATTTGGGTACATGTAGCTGGTTAATACTGCAGGGCTCCACCGGATGTGTCCAGACACCGGAACCGTGACCTGAGCATTCCAAACACATGCTCTATTATATGTCTGGCCTGTGCATGTGCCTCATTATGGCATTTTTGTTCAGGTGTGTATGCATTTTTGATGGGTGTCATCAGCCACGGCTCCAGTGGGTACCCAGCATCCCCCACTAGGTAATCGTAGGGGATGTCCACATCGGCAAATATGTGGTAAAGCTGCATCAGTTGCCATATGTGTGAATCGTCATAGCTTCCAGGGCAGCCAGCACACACATTCATTATAATGCCCTGGGCATCACATACAACCTGACACTTGATGGAGGGGATACCCCTGTGGTTGATGTAGGCACTACCCTGCTCACAGGGTGGTGCTTTGATGCATAAGTGTGTGCAGTCGATAGCACCCACTACCCCAGAGTAGTCTGCTATTTAGTGGAAGAGAGCATATTGCTGGTCAACACTTCACTTGTGTTGAGGAAATATATGTGCTCACTGGCATGTGCTGACATGGCATCCAGGAACTGGTGGAATACTCTAGATGCTGATGCCTATGAGATGCCCATGATATCCTCAGTTGTGCTTTGGGAGGTACCTGTGGCTTACTAGCCTACTACCTAGGCATACACATACCTTGGTATCCACTGGGATGTGTTCCCCTTGGCCAATTTGGTGTGTCAGGTGTGGCTTGCACAGCTCAACGATTTGTTGTAGGAGGTCTCTGTCCACCCTATAGTGCTCCACTATCTCCAGCTCATGTAACCCCTGGTAGGTTACCCTGGGTCTGTACACTCTTCTCTGTCTCCTCACCGTGGGTTGTTTGGCAGCATTCACATCCTCACCACCCTCAGCCTATTGCACATGTTGTTCTATGTTGCCTGCTGCAGCCCTTCTCATTTTGTAGGTTTGTTTGTTAAAATTTCCCCACTTGTATACATTGGTGGTGTAGAGTGTGGAAAAACCAGGGGGGGGGAGATGTTTGCTTAGTTTATAGTAGTGTTCTGGGCTGTGCTGGTCTGCTGCCTGTGTAATTAGCTGATTCTGATACATTTCACCTGGCAGCTCAGCTAGTTCTCCTTGATTACCTTCCTCCTGCTGTTTTCCCTTCCCATTGCCTCCCTGTTCAAATGTGCACAGAGCTGCTATTTCCTGGTTTAACTTATTTTTTCTTCCTGTACAAGACGGTGTGTGGCGCGCACACCCACTTACACTTTGTAAAGGGTGCTAGGCAAGTTTAGACACACCCCTAGCTTAGCTGTGCTAAGCTAGGGCAATCCCAAGCCACAAGGCTCCAATCCACTTACAGTTTGCCTGACACCCCCCATGATGTCACCTATATTCTAGTCTTGCACCCAGGTATTTATACTCTTACACTCTTGGGACCTGCCTCACACCCTGGAGAAAACTGGGATTCACTATCCTTCCCCTCATTTGCATGGAATTGCCTGCTAATGCATAGTTACATGTATCACACTGTGCCTTCTCCCTTAGCAACCACTAATCACTGGCCAGGTTGTCTTTTGCCTGCTATTGACTTGCGTGGTGGAATACTGATTTTAGTTAGAGTGCTGTTTTTAGGTTTATTTTCTTATTTCCCCACCTGTCCTGTTTGCACGCTGCTGCCCTATGCTTCAATGGAGATGATCGGCGGACATATCATAAACATTGTATTTTGTACATTTGGCATTGTTTGCAGTGCCAATGGCCTTCTACTTGGCCATTGGCATACTTCCTCAATGCTGTGCAGCCTTTATTTGGAGCTGTCATAGCTCTGTTTTGCAGTTTGCAGTGCTGTACTCGGTTACTAACTGAGTACATTTCTGCATATTATGCTAGTCCTGCACACCCTAATTCCTGCTTCCTGGATGTCAGTTTTACCTCATTTGCATGGTTTTCACCTGCAAATGGGGTGATTTACATATGGGGCTGGGGACGTGCAGCACTACTGCTACAGCGCTCGCGCACATCATATGTGCACATCTGTGAATCGCTTGTCCGCCATATTGGCAGAATTTCATCTAAC
Source organism: Protopterus annectens (assembly GCF_019279795.1). Classification (NCBI taxonomy): domain Eukaryota; kingdom Metazoa; phylum Chordata; order Ceratodontiformes; family Protopteridae; genus Protopterus; species Protopterus annectens. Next base: position 767,612,849 of record NC_056739.1, on the reverse strand, counting down.
ACTAATCATGCATGCCGTGCAAGCTTTTGAAAATCCGGGGGCAGCTTTTTTTTTATTTTTGGGCCGATCCCATTTGCACACCACTGCCCTATGCTTAAACTGCTGAAATTAGCCAAAAAAATAAAAGTTATTTTTTATAATTTTGCAACTATTTACCATACCAATGGCCATATTTTTGGCCATTGGCATGCCTAATACATTGAATACATGCTTTCTTTGGAGCTGTCATGCCTCCGTTTTGTAATTTGCAGAAATGCATTCGGGTAGTAACCAAATATATTTCTTCAGGTTACACTATTTCTGCACAGACGTCTGCATGCTTTCTGGATCACTAATTTACCTCATTTGCATGGTTTTCACCTGCAAATAGGGTAATTAGCATACAGGAGCTGTGTCTGTGCAGGAATAGTGTTGGAGCACTCGTGCACATCCCGGGAGCTCATTCCTAGATCGCTCCTCAGCCATATTGTGTGCAGCAGCTCTTGCACTGTTCCTGCACACTGTGCAGAGCTTGCTGAATCTTGGAGACTATCTTCACTATCCTCTTTTTCATTATAATTTTCTACAACTATGGTCAGTGACAATGTTTATACTCTGTTTTAAAATGCATATTCGTAATTTGATACTTTTGCTGGATTGAAGAAGTTTTACAATTAACATTTTGCACATGAATAAAATGATTCCTAGAAGGATAATAACAATTGCAATCAACATGAAAGATTTTAAAATACTTCCTCCCCAACCAGAAAACAAGTGACTTCATCACACCCATTGAGAGCTGTCAGCCTCAATAGCATGAGACAGCTCCACAACAGTTTGTATAATTTCTAGGTGACTGTGAATGGCATTCGTTATCAGGAATAAATTAGCAATACTCCATTTTATGAGTGTGCACATGCTACCTTTAGAAGCACAGGTGAAGCTGATCCATTTCTATTCTGCAGCACCATATCACACATGACAGCCATTTCAACTGTGATCTAATTTATTAATTCCAAAGTAGCATTGCTGAATATTTATAATAGTTTAGACAATTTTCTCAGCTCTTAAATTGATTTCACTTTCCGATATGCAGGCAGGATTCCTGCTCCAGAAATAAAGCATCATCCAAACCCATGTGTACTAGTCCTTTAAATGCAGTATTTTCTGTGGTTGGTGGTAAACCCAAGAAGCATACATTTTTCTGATGGGATTTTTAATGACCTTTGCCTTCGTCTTTTGGCATGCATTGCAAATACTTTCACTAGATAAAGCCTCTGTATGTTAAACAGCTGCAGTTGTGTGGCCTATATAACACCATCCTGACAATTCTGTTGGTAACCAGGGAAAAACTTGCCCCTGGATTCTCAAAAGCATGCACGACGTGCATGATTACTGTAAGATGAAATTTTGCCAGTATGGCGGCCGAGCGATCCACATATGTGCATGTCTGACGTTCGCGAGCACTGTAGCACTAGTGCTGCACGTCCCCAGCTCTAGTATGCAAATCACCCCATTTGCAGGTGAAAGCCATGCAAATGAGGTAAATCTGCCATTCAGGAAGCAGGAATCAGGGCATGTAGAACTAGCATAATATGCAGAAATGTACTAGGTTAGCAACCGAGTACGGTACTGCAAAATCCAAAACGGGGACATGACAGCCCCAAATAAAGGCTGCATAACATTGAGGAAGCATGCCAATGGCCACGTAGAAGGCCACAGGCATTGCAAACAATGCAAAATGTACAAAATACAGCTTTTATTATATGTCCGCAGATCAAGCTGTTGAAGCCTAGGGCTGCGGTGCACAAATGGGATTGGTGGGGAAATAAGAAAATAAACCTAAAAAAAGCAGTCTAACTAAAATCAGTATTCCACCATGCAAGTCAATGGCAGGCAAAAGACAACCTGGCCAGTGAATAGTGGTTGCTAAAAGGGGAGGCACAGGGTGACACATGTAACCATGCATTAGCAGGCAATCTTATGTAAATGAGGGGAAGGATAGTGAATCTCAGTTTCCCCCAGCATGTGAGGCAGGTTCCAACAGTTTAAGAGTATGAATAGCTGAGTGCAAGACTAGGAGGTAGGTGACATCATGGGTGGGTGTGATTGAAGCCCAGTGGCTTGGGTATGCTCCCAGCGAACCCAGGGGGTGTGTCTAAACCTGCCCAGCTCTCTTTAGAAAGTGTAAGTGGGTGTGTGCACTGTGCACCAGGATGTACAAGAAGAGAAAATAAGTTAATCCAGGAAAAAGCAGCAGTGTGCACATCCAAGTACTCTGTTTGCGAGGCGCGGCGCGGCCCCGGGCCCAAACAGAAGTGCAATGGGAAGGGAAATCAGCAGTAGGAAGGTAATCAAGGAGAACTAGTATATCTGGCAGGTGAAATGTATCAGAAGCAGCCAATTACACAGGCAGCAGCCCAGCCCAGAACACTACTATAAACTAAGCAAACACCTTCCCCACTGTTTTTTCCTGCACTCTACACCACTGGTGTATACAATCGGGGAATTTTTAACAAACAAACCTACAAAATGAGAAGGGCTGCTGCAGGTAGCATAGAACAACATGTGCAAGAGGCTGAGGGTGGTGAAGATGTGCTTGCTGCCGAACAACCCCCAGTGAGGAGACGGAGAAGAGTGCACAGACCCAGGGTAACCTACCAGGGGTTACATGAGCTGGAGATACTGGAGCACTATAGGGTGGACAGAGACCACCTACAGCAAGTAGTAGAGCTGTGCCAGCCACACCTGACACACCAAACTGAAAGAGGGGAACCCATCCCAGTGGATACGAAGGTATATGTAGGCCTAGATATGCTAGCCATAGGTACCTCCAAATGCACAACTGGGGAACACATAGGGATCTCACAGGCATCAGCATCGAGAGTATTCCACCAGTTCCTGTATGCCATGTCAGCACATGTCAGTAAGCACGTATATTTCCTCAACACCCATGAGTTGTTGACCAGCAATATGCGTCTCTTCCACCAAATAGCAGAATACCCTGGGGTAGTGGGTGCTATAGACTGCATGCACATATGCATCAAAACACCATCCGGTGAGCAAGGCAGTGCCTACATACTCTGCAGGGGCATCCCAACCATCAACTGCCAGGTCATATGTGATGCCCAGGGCATTATAATGAATGTGTGTGCTGGTTGCTATGGAAGCTATGACAATTCCCACATATGACATCTGATGCAGCTGTACCAGAGATTTGCCAATGGGGATATCCCCTATGGTCACCTAGTGGGGGATGTTGGGTACACACTGGAGCTGTGGCTGATGACACCCATCAGAAATGCACACACACCTGGACAACAATGCCGTAATGAGGCACACGCACAAGCCAGACATATAATAGAGCATGTGCTTGGGATGCTCAGGTCATGGTTCTGATGTCTGGACACATCTGGTGGAGCCTTGCAGTATTCACCAACTACATGTACCCAAATAGTTATGGTATGTGCGATGCTACACAATATGATCCTGTGGAAACAGCTGCAGCAGGAACAGCATGGGGCAGGGCCACGTAGTTCCCCACCAATGCCAAGGCCTGCACAGGCACAGAGTGACCCTAAGGAAGGACAACCTGAGCCTGCCCCAGTAGGCAGAAGGAGGCGTGCCCAGTATGCCCTGGCCTTGGCAAGGAGGCAAAGCATAGCAGATGCACTGACACAGTAGGTTCCCAGTGAATGACACCTCTCTCTGACTTGCACGTACAGTAAAAGGGATGCCAAACATTACACCACATGTGCTCAACCATGTATAGGGAGTGTACTATGTGCTTGGTAGACAGCCCTCCAGTACCATCCGCAAGTCTGGCACACCCACAAGGTAAGTCAATAAACCTACCAATTGCCAAATGGAGTAGAATGTGTTGTCACCTGTAGCTATGGTATGGATGTGAGCATGCAAGGGAATTGGGTGGCTGAATGTTATGACAGCAGACAGTAGACACACATAGTGGCACCCTGACATGTAACACATACTGGAGCCACCACAGTAGCCAGTACTACACAGGGTGACACAAACCACTGCAGGAAATGTGATGTGCGAAATGTGGAACCATATGACCCACACAGGCCAGGCAGGATGGTTCACATACCCAACAACAGTTGCAGCCAGCAGGACAGGTGGGCACAAACCCAAACAGGGCCTGTGTCATGGCTCCAGAATGATGGCTAGGGTTAACCCCACCCCCAGGCCTACACAGACAGGCCACAGCAGGGCAGGCAGTGGGATGCCAGTACTGAAGGGTAGGATGTCAGAAAATAATATGTAGGACAACCAAAGCCCTGATCTGAAGTACACAGGTGTACCTTTGGACAGCATGATAGATAGCAATACAGAATGAAATGGAGTGCATGACATACCAGTACAGTCATAGCAAATGTGTACATGTGTCACTTGTGCTCCCCCCATCATACACAGCAATGTAATGACAGTCAGGTGTGCCCCTCTACTCCCACGTAGACATGTAGAAACAGTCAGGTGTGTCCCACCCCCATTCCAGCCTAGAAATGTAGTAACAGTTTGCCCCCATTCCAGTGTAGAAATGTAGTAACATGCATGCGTAGGTATAATATGAGTGGAGCAGAGATGCCCAGAGGTGGCCAAGGTAGCAGGATAGGTTGTAGCATGTGCACGATATGCTGGTCTGTGTGTGTTAGGATGGTGTGTGTTTCATATTGTGTGAGAGTCGTCAGTATGTATGAATGTAGAGGTAAGACCTGGTGCCCATAACCCAGTACTGCTGATGACAGGGAGAAGCCTTCACACCTGCAGTGCCAAGGACAATCCCTACTAGTATACCACCTGCCAGCAGTAAACCAGTGTAACCGTATGGTGGTAATATATGTCACCATCAGAAAGACTGACATGGCATGGCTGTTGGGCTAGATATACAAGCAGTACACAGGGGGAAGTACCCCAGACATACAGTATACATTGTATCACTGTGAAATAGAGACACCCTTGAAATTGTACATACAGGTAAGCATCACAGCAACCGGTCCCATAGTAGGGGATACTGGTGATGCCCGCTCAAACAACTGCAGATCACAAAGCAGGCAGGACTGATGTATTGGGAAACAGCTGGTGTACCTGCACATGCCAGCATACCTGGAATGACCCATGCATATCTGTGTGCCAGATGCAAGTAGTGTCCATAGCACGCATGCACCCAGCTCATGCAAACACCACCCACAGGTACCTCACTGGCCATATCCCTTCTGTGGGGAATGGGCACAGTATGAGCCCCTCCTGTACATGGCAATAGTGGAAGAATGCAGCATGCAGTGCAGGTGTCCCAAGCAGGTGTGTCCCTAGCTGTACGTAGCACCCTGCCAGCATTCACACCACCTGATCAAGACTGATAGAAGGAATGTGCATGAACACCTATCACACCTACCCTGTTACTCCAGGGGAATATACTGTATGGTGGTCTGATAATGCAACGGCCTGCCACAAGTGTCCCGCAGCAACCTAATGCCCCACAGGCCTCTGCCAAAGGCCTGTGTCTCACACGTAATGCCAATGAATGTTAAGTCAAGGACACCCTCAAAACAACATAACACACTCCACATAATCCATATGCAAGGCCATGTGGACAATCCACAGCAACATGTCCACCATGACCCACTGCATGAAATGTGAACCGCCACTAACACACTCCTGTGATGGGGTGATACCCTTAGGGGAAGTATCAGAGAATGTCTGCATAATGTATAGAAGAGGTCACAGTAACAGAGGGGGGGGGGGCATGGCCAGCATGGAATGTGTAGAGTCTGACACCAAGCTGTGTGCCCACACCATCTCTGGCTGCAAATACATGAATGAGTGCCTACACATCTGCCTGTACACCACGATAGGGTTAATGTCCTGAACCATGGCCCTTGCCTCTGGGCAGCTCCTGCAACTCTGTACAGCTGTGAGGCATTGCCACAGTAAGATAAGACCATACTGTCTTGTCAATGGGTGTACAAGTATGGTATCCCCCGCCAGCATTCTACAAAGGTGCTGAGCTGGATACACAGACCCAGCAGCAAGTGTCTGCAGCTCCCCCTCCAGAATGGCATAATGTACCATGAATACATAGGTGTCTGCCCACAATACTGGACATAGCTGCAGTCACCTTTGTCCCCCAAGACAGCACTGTGAGCAAGAATGCCCACCTGGCAGTACATGAAGACAGGCAATATCACTGTGTATAACAGTACACATGTCTAAATATCTCTGCTAACAGCGATACCATGCAGCTGAAGCAGCACAGACACAATCCCGTACAGTACACACTATCCCCTGCACAGTTTGTCCACATATTGCCAAATGAGCGATGGATACCCAGCATAAACGCCTTACTACCTGTAGGTGTACAACCAAAGGCCTGCACTGGAGTACAAACTACCTGGCATTGATCCACACATTCTATACAGAAGGGCATACTGGGCATGCTCACACACTTAGAGTAATGAAGGCAATGGCAATCAACAACATACTGAAAGGTCATACTGGGAATGCTCACACACTTAAACACATGAAGGCCATGTCTGCAAACACCAGTGCACCAGACATATCTGGCAGTTGCAGTTCTTAGTGCAGACACATGTCAGTATGCACCACTCCTGCCTTGCACTCACAATGGATAGGAATACAGACATATATGTAAGGACAACACACTATCATAAGCCAAAGGTAGATGGACATAGATGTGTGGAAGAGGGTGACCATGACAAGGAGCCATCCAGGCCTGTCCCACCCAGCACACAGCCAAAGTGCCCCAAACACATGAGGTGCAGATGTCACTCACTGTAGATACTAGCCACCAGTATCTGTCAGCATTACAAACTATGTGGTGCACGTGCCAACTGTGCAACATGACTGTACAAGGAACTAGTCATCTAGTAGCTGTATACATGTACCTGTGACATATAACTTCATGTGCGCCTGCATGTGGGATGTCAAACCCTAGATGAATGGGTTATGGCCCATGCACACACCACCCTCCCCATAGCCCTACTATGACAAGCCTGCTGAGGTCATCCAATGTGAAATACACCTTTGGGAAAACTGTAGCCCAATAATCTCCATGGCCTGTCCCATAACTGCATACTGCTGTAGTGTGATAAACTAGTTAGGTAGGCGTTCTAACCCCAGACTTAGCAACTGAGTGCATGTCTGTTTGTGTGCGTGTCTGTCTGTCTCTGACTGTGTAGGGAGCAATGCTTTTTAGGGTACGCACACTCCATACAATTCTTATACCCAACTTTGTCAAGGCTGCTGATGTCACCCACCTAGAAATACACCTCTGGGAAGGTCATTGCCTCAGTAACCTCCATAGCATGTCCTGTAACTGTATACTGCTGTAGTGTGATAAAGTTGTTAGGTAAATGTTCTAACCCCAGACCTGGCAACTGTGTATCTGTGTCTGTTGTCACTGACTAGAAAACAATGCTTTTTAGGGTACTCACATTCCTTACAATTCATATACCCAACTTTGTCTAGGCTGCTGATGTCACTCGCTGAAAAATACCCCTCTGGGAAGGTTGTTGCCCAGTAATGTCCATAGCGCATCCTATAACTGCATACTGCTGTACTGTGATGAAGTAGTTCAGTAGGTGTTCTAACCCCAGACATGGCAACTGTGTGTGTGAATCTGTTTGTGCGTGTCTGCCTGACTAGAGAACAATGCTTTTTAGGGTACTCACACTCCTTACAATTCATATACCCAACTTTGTCAAGGCTGCTAATGTCACCCACCTAGAAATACACCTCTGGGAAGGTTGTTGCCCAGTAACCTCTGTAGCATGTTCTGTAACTGCGTACTGCTGTACTGTGATAAAGTACTTAGGTAGGTGCTCTAACCCCAGATGTGGCAATTATGTGTGTGCGTGTCTGTTTGTCTCTAACTGTGTAGAAAACAATGCTTTTTAGGGTACTCACACTCATTACAATTCATATACTCAACTTTGTCAAGGCTGCTGATGTCACCTGCCTAGAAATACACCACTGGGAAGGTTGTAGCCCAGTAATCTCCATAGCACATCCGGTAACTGTGTACTGCTGGAGTGTGAGTTAGATGTGTGGTAGGGTTTCATCTCCACCCATGGCAGTTCTGGTTCTTTTGTGTGTGTTTCAATGTCTGTGTATGGAGCAATGCAGTTTAGGCTAGTCACTCACAGTACATTTCAAATGCCCTACTTTGGTAATCCTGCTGATGTCATTCATTGTGAAATACAGCTTTGGGGAAATAATACTCCAGTAATGTCCGTGGCACATACTGTAACTGTGTAGTACAATAAACTAGTCAGGTAGGGGTTCTACTCCCAGACATGACAGGTGTGTGTGTTTGTAACCCCTATCCTTTGTAGAGGTGGTTGTGAGTGTGTGGCCAATGTGAAGTGGGTTTTGCATATTTCTTATATGGGGGCCCTACTACATATCAGTATGTCAACCATACAGAGATAACAGATGTAAAATAGCTAAGAGGCTGGGGTGCAAAGCCATACCCATACATGTGATATCAAGGCCAGGCAATCACAGTTAGCAACCCCTCTATTACCCAGAGCACACTCTCAACCCTTGTCTCATACACACACACATGTCTAGGCAACAGACAATATGTGGGTAGTACACTGCATATTGGCCACTGAGAGTAACTATGGAGTGATAGCAGTGGGCTACAGAGGGCATGTCCCCCTGCCCATCTGTCTAATATGCACGTACTTGCAGACAATGCACCTCCCCCATGTTCCCCAATGGACACCTGCAGCATTTGTGGTGCCTTCATATGTTACCCACAATGGACATACCATGCCTGACAACATGCCCTGTATGGACAGATGCCACTGACATCAGGGAATGCTGTTAGCATGCTATCAATGTAGGTGCAGGATAAACCTGCTGCCCATTACCAGTTCCTGCCACAGGTGGGCAAGACTGGCACATCTGATGATAATCTGTGTTCACAACATGGGCCAGACACCCCAGGTACAGTTCCACATGTTACTGTACATGCATGTGGGAGGTGTGCACATCCTAGACACCGTCCATGTCATGGACTAAGGAACACATACATGGCAAGTGATGCACAGCATTGGCCACACACAATAGTCACCCAGGTGACTGGATGGGGGATACAATACCCACCTGTGTGGGCAAATGCAGAAACTACAGCCCTGAGCTGCAATGCAGACCATTGTCACGTGGCCTGATGCCAAGGTGTACCAATCACCTACCCTTGTATAGCCTGCTGGCGCAGTTGACCATCACATAGCCATACAGATATGCACCCATGCATGTCAGTACTGGCAGCCTGAGTATTTGTGTGTGTGTTGTATGGTGCGTATGTCCACATCCACACTTACTACAACCTCCACGGCCATACTGAAGCATGCTGTCTGATGTCTGACACCTCCACATAATCTTTGCCCGTACAACCTCCATATGACCGATGTGGTGCATGTGATACCTGCACAGTGATGTGTTGTGGCAGTCCCACTACTGATGAGTTGTACTCCTGGTCCTGCCAAATGTGTCAATGTGTGCATCCCTGTGAGAGTTTGGTTGTGTTGATGCTGGCACCTGTTCATGCGGACAGGCATGTGTACATCATCTACTGTATATCTACCATATCCCTGTTGCAAAAGTCACTCACCATCACATATATGTTCTGAGTGCTCCACAACAGGTAACCCATGTGGTGCATGCCATAACTGCATCAAACTGTGATAGCACTACATAGTTGTTGGGGATTTGATATCCTGTGCTGGTAGGTGTATGACATAAACATGCTTTGGTTTACTCTCCCACCCCTCCCTAACATGTATTTGCCTCTGTCTGCCTCTCCCACTCCCTCTCTGGTGGATGTGGAGACCCTTACCTGCTTTGCTTAGGCAGTAGAAGGTTTATTTTAAGTGATGCTCATGATCAGCTGATGGCCTCTGCACAAATTGCAGCCCTCCCCTAGCTGATTGCATGTGGAACAGCTGTGGTAACATTCCCATAGCCAAATGCATGAAAATACACTCCAATATCTAGGAACATAATGGTGGTGTTGGGCGTTTTCATTCTCTGTGAGCAGGAACTAGATCTGTTGTTTGGCAGACAGCATCTCAGAAGGATTGCAGATTTATCTCTAACAACATACACTGAGGAAAGAGGGCAACACACAGGAGGGGGATGTGCCTGACTTGACTACTGACTGTAAGTGCTGCTTTACTGCATTTGGATTAATGCTGGTTTAACAGTGTTTGTGTGGATATGGCTGTTGTACATGTCACAATACATGCCGTGTCAGTTCCATGTTCATGAAGAATCCCCATCTGCAGGGTCATCTGCAGACTGGGCAGTATTGTGCCTTTAGCTTCATGTGTTACCCATGGGGCATCTGTCTGTGGACTGCAGAAGGTAGTGTGAGGATTGCAGTCTGCAGATGGTGAAGGCCGTTACAGTAACTGACTTCAAATCCCTCATAGGACATATGTTGCAACAAACCCCATCGGAACAGTAAATGTATGAGGTTTTCACAGCAACATGTCAATATTGGCCCTGTGTATGTGCTTTCATCCACACCTCTGTCAACCTTTTTACATATGTCGCGCATGAAGTGGTGCATATGTACCGTACACCATAAGTAGTGTCATATCTGATAACAAGCCAGTGATATCTCAAACTCCTACACATGTTATGTACAGTAGGGGTTATATGTCATGACATAACCAGGGTGTTCTGTGGATGTTTGTACAGTACTGAGGTCTGTGTACTTATGGTGAATGTCGACAGTGTGTGTATTGTTAATATGGACTTTAGCCTGTGTACAGACTGTGGTAGATGTCATTGTTCTTGTTCCCCTCCTATCTGATATTACATGCTGCCCCACTGTATGGTACCGTAGTGGCGTACATGTTTGTAGGGCCATATACACACATGTCCCATACTACAGACAGCCATCAGACCAAACTGTGTAGCAGCCTGGTATATGTAGGGTCATTCTGTGAGTGGCACATATGAGGATGGTGTAGAAAAAATAGTCCATATACTGTCATATTATGCTAGTTTACCATATGAGGCTGTGGCTGTGTTCACATTGGTTGTGGTTATGCACTTTCACACAGGTGTATCTTACCCTGTGCTGTGACAAGCCTGTTGAGCCTGCTATATATGCAGGTACATGTGCATTCCCCCATACGAGATGTA
>NC_056739.1:767499171-767596671 GCF_019279795.1 Protopterus annectens | reverse complement strand
AGATGGATAGGATTCTCAATCATTTGCAAGCATGAATGATAAATGTTTTTGTAGTCCATATAACATTCAGTCCCAAACAATCGCATACTAACATACATACATACATACAAATATTTCAAGCACAGGGATTAATTCCCTTCTAGCTTGCCAATATACCAAAACACTTGTTCCCATAATATGTGTCCAGGCTGTTCTTAAAAATATCTAAACTAGTACTTGCTTTAATGTAATTTGGTAGTCTTTTCTATGCATTAGCTACTTTGTCAGACAACCAGTTAGTACACTTGTTATTCCTTCCTGAACTCTGAATTGGTTGCAGTTCCACAAGTGATGCTTGGTCACTTAAATCATTGACTTATTCTTGGGCTGATTTATACTCATTGTCCATTGTAGATGATGTCACTAGATTAGTAGTCCCTGCTTCCAATATCATTGTTGATGATACCACTGTTGGCTTTGAAGCATACCTCTCAACCTGAAAACATCAAAAATCTGGACAAAGGCCCATGAAAAATAGGTACAAATTGGTATGCTGATTAACATACATTTACATGCATAATTCTGTAACTCCACCCACTCTGATGGATTTGTGGGATACCAACTTTCAAACGCAAACTGAAGAACAGACAATCAAAATATGGCCCCAGCCCAGACCCTGTAGTAAATTGTAAACATTTTTTTTAAATGTGTAGCAATGATGTCCACTGGGAAGGGAGAAAGTGATGAACCTTAGGATTTTGTTTTTGATGACTTGCAGTATGTGAATTTTGTGGTAAAAGTAGGGCATTTAATGATAGGCAATATTCTAATCTTAGCTATAGAATATTACAGTTTATTAGGACCTCTAAAAGTCATTCTCCATGGCCTACTGATCAGTGGTGTAGCTTGTGTTTGTGCCGCCTGGGGCTGTCTTTGAGTTTGCTGGCATTTCCCCCTCACAAAATCATAGCTATCCCCCCTGCAGCCATTCCAATGTCCCATTACTTGGCTATTTCACTCCATTTACCATAAAAACTGTAATGTGTGTACTGCTTTACTTCTACAATGATTACTTGGATTTCATTTAAAAGTTTTTTTTTACATTTTATACCACAAACACTAATAGACATCTGCCAAGCAAAGCAATGCAGTCTCATAATGAAAATAGACTTAGCATTAAAACTTATCTGCCCTTAAAATTCACATTCATTGAAATAGTATTGAAACCTATATGCAAAGAAAATGCATCTGGCCAGTGGCGGATAAAGATTACCTTTGGGCTGTTTTCAAATAATAGGCCCCTTGCACATGAAACATATATGTGTTCTTTGATACACCTTCATGACTGTATTAAATTACATTCCTTGTATAATACAACATACTTGTTAGAGCATGTGTTAAATGTATTGCTTTGAGCATTTTTCCAGTAAGCAATGAAACAAATTGCATGAACCAATAATGACAAAACTGCCCAATTCAGAACATTTCCTTCATAAAAGTCTACTCAAATGTCTACAATCCACCAGTATCAGTAAATATGGACAATCTCTGCAGAAGTAAAAGTCATCTAAATAAGTCCACATTGAGGAGATCAGTAAGATCTGTAACTAATGAAGAGGTTGCAGCTAGCAAACAACTTATTATACAATGACCCCCCCATTAATATTACAAAACGTGCATGCTGATTGGTCAGTGTGCCCATTGTAAATCAGACTTATACTAATGGAAAAAGGTCTGGTCACCCGGAATTTTTCCATTAGTATAAGTCTTTTTTTTTTTGTTACAGCAATGGAGAACGCAAGATCTCTGTTGCTTTTTAGAGAGTGTCTCGCTATGTTAAAGGAGTTTAACATAGCGAGATAGCTTAAAAAGAAGCAACGGAGATCTTCCATTCTCCGTTGCTTTTTTTAAAGCTGTCTCGCTATGTTAAATGGGTTTAACATAGCAAGACAGCTTTAAAAAAAGCAATGAAGAAAGGAAGATCTCCATTGTTTTTTTTAAAGTTGTCTTGCTATGTTAAACTCCTTTAACATAGTGAGACACTTTCTAAAAAGCAACAGAGATCTTGCTTTCTCCGTTGCTTCCACACACACACAGCTCTGATGTACCGCGTAAGCATTCCCATGCGCAGTACATCAGAACTGCCACAGAATACCAGACAGCTGTGGAAAGGCAGCAAGGAGGCATTATGCAATGCCATTATTTAAGAAAAGTAAGTATTTTTTTCTTAAAAATGTCATTGTATAATAGCAATAACCCACTTCTGGGTGTGGGTAATGTTGGATTTACCCATGGTTGTCTTTGTTTGGCCACTCGGGCTTCGCCTTTGTGACCAAACCACACCAACCGTAGGTAAATCCAGCATTACCCTCACCCAGGCATGGGTTATTGCCTAAATATTTCATCGTTTCATGTAGAAATAAAGTGCCTGTTGCTCTTGAAAAATAAATTGCCTATGCTACATGAAAGAAATGATAAACTAGTAATATTGCAATAGTGAATGGATGGCAAACTGATAACAGGTTCATAGTTACTAGGTATCTCTGCCAAAGAACACATTCTCAGGACTGCAATATCCACCCCCTTTAAAAGTACAACACAGTACGGTAACGGCAATCCATCTACATACTATGGGAGTAGAACCCACAGCCTTCTGCATCAAAAGGCAAACATTCTACCTGTTGTGCTAATAGCAACACACACAAGCGTGCCATAAATAGCACTAAACTTCTCTCCCCTGAAGAACTATACAGCACAAGAAATCTGGAAAAAGCCAAAATTTATTGGGGGGGGACAAAAGCCCAAAACAGGGACACATTTTAAACATTGCTTGTATAATCTTAGAAAAGTTGCTAGAATAAAATGTTTTGTGTTACTGTGCATTTCCTGAAAGATAGGAAGACTGAAACTTAAATTGCTATCATTATTTAGTAGATTCAGTTCTCACTGATTTGCCAGAAAACCACAAATTTTAAAAGGAACAGACAAAACAGGGCATTTGAGAACTAGTTAACTCCTTGAATCACAAGTGGTGATATGGATAGATAATATAGGCTCTTGCTCCTTGTACCTAGGGTACAGGGTTTGAGTCTGAGTAACTCTAACCAGCAGTTATTCCTAAATGGGGCATTCACACACACACATGAGCTGAGGAAGAAAGAAACACACACACATATACAGACATGAGCTGAGGAAGAAAGAAACATGCACACACACAAAATCTGAGGAAGAAAGATGAGTGCCTGAACCCAGACTGGTCTGCAGAAGCTGATGTCATTGTGCATGCCCTGCATGTGATGACAAAAGCAGTAAAAAAAAAGAAAATTTGGAAATTAAAGGGACCATGCAGCAATGATATTGCTGAATCACTAGGCCTCACTTCTACATATGTTGTTTTCCCTGGTCTTTCTTCTGGTGTGGTATGCAATGGACTCATCATCAATGAAAGGATGGCATCTCAATATTGTCACTAGGGAGGGCTTTCTTGACATGTGACACATGAATCCTAGTGGGTGATCCTTCCCATCTCATGGTGGTAGTGGCTGTAAGTAAAATGAGGAAGGGTCCTCTCCATCTTGATTGAAGTGAGTGCTTCCTGGAGAAGATCCAGATGAAAACCATGTCACCTGGCACATGTTATTCTAGGTCATTGGTTCGGTTGCTGCTGAGCTTCTATAACCTTAGGATATAGGTACTGTAGAACATAAAAAGAGGCACTTGCTGTTAAGAAAAAACAATTTCATAAACAATTTGTAACTCCAAATTTTGGGCAAAGGTGTGGCAGGCATTTCTGAAGGTCTTCCTATGGCAATGTCATATGGTGAGTGCTTCCTAATACTACTAACTACACTACATAGACTAAGTAATATTTCTAGTACTAGTAACTGCACTGTGTACATTAAATAATACTTGCAGTACTACTAACTAGTACTACTAACTGAACTACGTACCCTTTGCGCTATGTACATTTGAATACTACAAACAATGCTTCTGGCCATTTTGAGACCAGTTTTTTCACGCAATTTAGCAAATCTAAATTGTATAGCTTGATTCACTCTTTCAAAAATTCCTGAAACTTGGGGCCTTGGTGGACAATAATTTTGCATGTTTACTTTCAAGACTTTGCATAGTTGTTGTACAATCTGACTTGTAAAATGTGTACCTCTATCTGATTGAATACAAAGGAGACCAAACCTGGGGATTAATTCCAGTAGAAACCTCTTGGTGACTATACTTGCACCATTTTTAGAACAAGTGTATGCTTGAACCCATCCAGAAAACACATCAGCAATCACCAAAACATATTTCAACCTTCATGACTGTGGAATTATATAAAATCCCACTGTACATACCAAAAATGTAACCAGAGCCTTCGCAAAGACTGGAACAATTTTTGAAATATTGCACTCTAGATAGGTAATAGAACTGTTGACAGTGCTGAATGACTTTCAAAATTTAAAGGGCATACCAATTAGTTGAAATTTTTCTTGTTAATGTATTTTTCCCCAAATGAAAAGGAAGATAATAGCCTGAACCAACTGAGTTAGAAATGAGGATGGGGCTACTACCTTGCCATCTAGGTGGCACCACAATGAGTCGAGAGAGCATATGTAGCCATCACAGATCCACCTTACACTTTCAGAGTCATCAGCTTGATTTTGAAAAGACAACAGCTCCTGTAAAGAAACAGGTATGTTAGTTTCCTATAATTGCTGCTAAAATGAAACCTGAACAGAATAAGCCAATGCAGCTTGTCTAGTCAGCATGTCTGCAAAACTACTTCGCTTTCAAGTATATGAATCATCAGTCTTATGCATGGCACACTTGATCATTGGTATTTCCTTGGGCAACAAAGTGCATCTAATAATTCATAAACAGAAACAAAGTTTTTAATACAGGCCCCTGTTAATGTCATGTTCCCTCTTTCTCTTCAACATGTCCCAAAATCAATAACTACTGCCCACACATACAGTAAGTCTGTGAAAATTGTTAACGGTTTTAGCCTTTAAGTTACATGTTTCAGTATTGGCTACAAGTTCAGCTAATTGAGCATACACATTTCTATTTAATTGTCCTGTTAACAGTACTTTGTTCTCTGTGCCCATGCAAAATGTTTCTACTAATGTGCCATCTTACCGTGCTCTTAAATACAGAGCTGGGGAGGGGTGTAGAACTTGCTTATTGATTGGTTTATAACAGTGAATGAAATACTTTTTTTTTGTTGTTCTTCACTTGAAAAGCTGAAGGAGTGGGGCACTGGTTCATAGTACTGGCCAGAGTACTGGTAAAACCAGCTATGCCTCTGTATGCAACTATGATTAAAACACACTCTCATTCTTGTTTATATGATTAGACCTGCTCTCATACAATGAAGAACATCTTTTTCTTTTGTGATTAGAAATCATTTTCATACAAAATATATCTTTGTAACCCACTTTCATACAATTTTAACTTGCTTTCATGCAATTTAATAATCTACTGTCAACATCATTAGCAAAAGCTTTCCTGTAGAGACTTCAAGCTCTGCAGAAGGTGTGAAATATAATTGAGTGCTGACACACCAGTAATTCACCAGATAAAAGCTGTGAAGTCCCTCCTCTGGGCCAGTGATCAAGGATCATCAAGGATCATCCATCCTCACCACTGGCAGAGGTGGGGAACATTCACTGTGAGAAAAATAGACATGTACAGTATTTTTCAGATGCAGCTCTCTGCACCAAGTCATTTCCCTTAAGAGTACATAGGGAATGCATACTCCATCCTGGGGCTAGGCTTTCTCTCCAGGCCCCAAATAAGACTCCCCACTGACCACTGTAGAGCTGAGTCCTTAGATTGGTGTTCCAAGCCAAGTCCGCCACCACCTCTCTATGAAATCAGTGCTCTCAGAGTCCCTCAAAATAGCTGTCACACACACTCCATAGGATTCAGCAAGCTCTGCATGGTGTGCAGGAATAGTACAAAAGCTGCTGCACTCAAAATGGCCACGAGTGATCCAGGATAGAGTTCCTTGCATGTGCATGAGCACTCCTACACTATTCCTGCATGGGCACAGCTCCTGTATGCTAATTACCCCAGCTACTGATGAAAACCATGCAGATGAGGTGAATTTGTGATCCAGGAAGCAGGCAGGCATCCGTGCAGGAATAGTGTAGACTGCAAAAATGTATTCAGCTAGTAGCTGAATACATTTCTGCAAACTACAAACAGAGGCATGACATCTCATACAAAAGCATGTATTATAAGGGTTAGGCATGCCAATGGCCAAATATATGGCCATTGGCATGAAAAATAGAACAAATATTTAAAATTATAACTTTTTTTTTTGCTGATTCCAGCCATTTAAGCATAGGGCAGTGACACGCCAACAGGATTTGGCTGAAAAATATCAAAAAAAGGTGAAATAAGCCTTTATCACACAATTCATGATTTTGCCATTATAGTCAATGGCATGCATAAGCAATACTAGGGAATAGTGGTTGTTAAGGGGGAAGTCTCAGTGTGAGTTTAGTTACTAGGAATTAGCAGTCAGTCCTATGCAAATGAAGGGAGTTATACTGAATCACAGGTTGGAGGGGAAAATTTCTAAGTGTCAGACTGCACCTAACCTTGTAGGTGCTCTAACACCATTGTGTAGACAGCAGGAGCAAGGAACAAGAAAAGGGGTGTGTCATGCTTGCTGGAAGAACATTGGAGCCCTGTTGCCTGGTGTCTGCTTAGCTAAGCACAGCTGGGAGAGTGGGCATGTCTGAGGCCATGTACTCATACTCCATGAACTGAAGACAGTGTGCACGTGCAGGGAAGGGACAGATCTTGCTGTTTACACTACCAACAGGCTGGAAGAGGAAGTGTAGAAGGAAAAGGCAAAGGAAGTATCAAAACAAGGGAAATGCTGTACAAACCAGCAATACGGGAGTCTGCAACCCACAATTGGCCAATGAAAGCATTTGAATAATACAGCTGACAGGTGGCTACAGAGCTGAAGATGGGGGGTTAACTAAAATAGTATTAAAGGGCAACAGCACAAAATAAAGGCGAACTGATGTAGAAATCACTACTATGGGAGTCTTGCAACTCAGAATGGGCCATGCAAATATAATACAGCTGGCAGGTAGCTGCAGAGCTGTAAATATGAGGAGATTGAAGTAAAAAATAATTACAAAAAGGGCAACAGCAGACTAAAGGCAACCATCCACAAATCAACAGTAATGTGCCTAACACTCACAGTGGCTAATCATGAGCAAGTAAGCTGGCATCTGGAATGAATCAGAAACAGTGAATCTGACAGGCAGCAGTAGCATAACACCACTAGAAAGTATGGAAATATCCCTCAGTCTGTGTTTCTCCATAAACTCTGCACCTTTGGAGTAAACCTGGGAATTTAAACTGACAAAATGCTAGGGGCTGCCATTGCTTGGATACATCACCATGTGCTGGAGGTTGATGGTGGTGAGGAGGATAATGCTGCCAACCACTGCAGATCCAGGAGGAGGAGGAGAGTGTTCAAACCCAGGGTGACCTATTAGGGGCTACATGACCTAGAGACTGTAGAGCATTATAGGGTGGACAGGAACATACATCAGCAAATTGTGGAGCTGTGCTGGCATCGCCTCACATTCAGAACAAACAGAGGAGAACCCATCCCAGTGGATATTAAGGTATGTGTAGCCTTAAGAACACCAGCTACAGGTACTGTCCATATGAACACATCCACTTCACTAACACCTGTGAGGAATTCACCAGCAATATGTATCTCCTCCACTGTGTAGCTAAATACCCGCAGGTACTGGGTGCCATAGACCACACGCACATCCACATCAAAGCACCACCCGGTGAGCATGTTAGGGACTACATCAACCGCAAGTGCTTGCCTTCCATCAACTGCCAAGTTGTGTGCAATGCCCAGGGCATTATCATGCAAGTGTGTGCTGGCAGCCCTGGAAGCTAACATGACTCACACATGTGGAATTCCTCACAGCTGTATCAGAGATTTCCAGGGGAGACATCCCAATTGGCCATCTAGTGGGGGATGCTGGCTATACACTGGAGCTGTGGCTGATGACATCCATCAGAAATGCACACACCCCCAAACAAGAATGCCATAATGAGGCACATGCACAAACCAGGATCAATATAGAGTGTGTGTTTGGGATGCACAAGTCACGGATCTGCTGCCTTGACATATCTGGTGGAGCCTTGCAGTACTCTCTAGCTACATGTGGACAAATATTCACAGTATGTGCCATGCTACACAGTATCCTCCTGTGGAAACAGCTGCAGCAGGAACAACACAGGGAGGGGCCACACAGCCCCACACCATTGCCAAGGTCACCACGGGCACAGAGGGACTTGGAGGAGGAACTTCCTGAGCCTGCCCCTAGAGGCAGACAGAGGCATGCCCAGTATGTCTATGCCTTGGCAAAGAAACAATGCATAGCACACACACTGACACTGTAGGGACCCAGGAACTGATACCTCTCTCTGACTTACACATACAGTAGAAGGGATGCCAAACATGACACTACCTGTGCTTTACCATATATAAGGAGTGTACTGCATGCGTCCTACATAGTCAGCCCTCCAGCACCATCCTCAATACCACCCCAGGCAAAAGGTATGTCACCCTTACTATCAATTATTGAATGGAGTACTATAGTCTGATAGTAATATCTATGTTATGGATGCAAACATGCAAGGGAACTGGTCAGCCAAATAGGACACAACAGCCACAGGTATTTCATCAGTCATATCCTTGCTGTTGGGAATGATGTCAGAATCAGCACATGTCTTTTATGGAATATACACAGGATGCAGCATGCTGACATGGCATCCCATACAGGTGTGTCCCTAGCCGTAGGCAGCACCTGCAAAAATCCAGACTATTGCATCACTATGAACTAGAAGGATTGCCAGGGACACCTCACCCACTTGCCCATTTCACCCCAGGGAAGTTCACTGGCTTGCAGCCAGGTAATGTATGAGTGACAAAATGCAGTGGCATGCATCACTCTCATGTGGCCTCGAGGCCTCTGGCAAATGCCCATGGCTCACCCATAGTGCCATCATATGCTTCACCCATAGTGCCATCATATGGAATGTCATAGGGTCCTAACTAAAAACATAACACATTAAGCAGAAAACAAATGCAAGGCCATGCTGACAAATGCTAGTAGCATGTCTCCCCATGTCCTAGTGCAAGAATTGCAGACCAAGACATAAATATTGCTGTGATAAAGGGCATACTATAGAAATATGTCTGAGATATTGCTACCATACTGTTGGGAAAAGGATAGAATTACAGGGGGGGGGGATAAATGCATGGGTATTATAGAGTGTGTGAAGTCTGAAACTCAAATGTCTGCTCATACTTTCCCCTGACTGCAAACCCATGAATGCATAACCATAAACCTACTTGTAAACTACAATGTGAAGGGAAATCCACCAGATATATGAGTCCTGCATTTGGATAACCTGACCAAATCTGTACAGCTGAGAGGTATGCCCACATCAGGATATGGCCATTCAGTTTAGTTGAGAAATGTACAAGAAGGGGATCCTCAGCCAGCTTAGCACCAAGGTGCTGGACCATTTACACAGACTCATCACTCGATTGTCTGTAGCCACCCCTCCACAATGGCAGGATTGTGCCACAATGTCTAGTCTTCGCCTCACAATATTGGTCTCTGCTGCATTGCTCTCGTATTTCCCTGGCAAACAACTGTGAGGAAACAATGATATCTGCCAGTAGTTGATGACACAACACATTACACTGTAAAACAGTACATATGTCCAAACGTCTATGCTAAAACAGAACATGTTACACAAGCAACACAGACAGTAATAGGAAACTTAGTTACACACAGTATCCCCTCATGTTTGGACCAAATGTGTCTCCATATTGTCAACCTATCTACATATATCTTCAAAAATAGCTTGCTAGGTGTAGCTGTAGCACACAAAACCATGGACTGGGGTACAACTCTCCTTGGAATGGATTCCCACAAGTTATACAGAAGCTCATACTGGGCATGCCCCTACACTTAGAGAATGGATCCCTACACTCAACATAGAAGGTCATACTAGGCATGCTCCTACACTTACAGAAATAAAGCCCATGTCTGACACCACAGTGGACCACAGATATCTATTATTTGCAGATGACTGTGCACACACACCAAAGTGTAAACGGATTGGTCTTCACACACACACACACACACACACACACACACACACACACACATTGAAAAGGAAAACCCACAACCAGCTGTAGGTGGCAGATATGTGGTAAGTTCCAATCTGTTTTGTGTGATACACACACATATCTAAGGCCAACATACTACAATAATTCAAACATACACACACATACACATAGGGAAGAGAGACACAGATAGTGAGAGAGACAGTACCATTATGAAGCCTTTCCCACCCAGTATACATCCCATAGTTCCACTATACACTATCTGTTGTCTGTCACCTTAGATGTGCCTTCAGACAAGCCTCAATTCTGTAAGTTCAATAGCGCATGCGGTAAATTCATAACTTACTAAAGCAAATAAGTAGATAGGTAGGGTTTCAAATCTCAATCCTGGCAACTGTGTGTGTGTGTGTGTGTGTGTGTGTGTGTGTGTGTGTGTGTGTGTGTGTGTGTAAATGTGTGTGAAGGACTTTCTGTTTTACTCCATCCCCACCCAGTACACATCCCATTACTGCAGTGTGTGTGTGAAGGACTTGCTGTTTTACTCTATCCCCACCCAGTACACATCCCATCACCCAATATCAGAACATGTGCTGCAGTCAGTCACTGTACAAATTCCTTTTGTTAGCCCTCAGCCCTATAGGCTCTGTTGTGTTTCTGATAACTGTGTAACAGTAGAGTACCAATAACTATTTATGTAATGATCCTAATCACAGTCCTGTCAAATGGAAAGGTGTGTGTCTGTTTGTGTGTGTGTTCATAGGTGAATAATTTTGAGGCCATTCTCACTCACTCATTTTTACATTGACCTCTGTTATCACTGCTGATGATGTCACTCACCATTGAGGATACCTTTGGACAAGTGTTAACCATGTAAGCTTTGTGGTGTGTCTGATAAATGCTTAATACTATACTGCAGAAAACTAGTTAGGTAGGAGTTCTGGTCTCAGTCCTGGCAAATGTAAAATTGTATGTGTTTGTGTAAGAGTGTATGTAGTTATAGAGACATGATTTTGAGCCCATTGTCACTTACTACACTTCCCTTTCCCCTCCTTTATTACTGCTGCTGATGTCACTCACTGTTAAAGTTACCTTTGGACAGTTCTCAAATATGTAAGCTTTGTGGCATGTCTGACAAATGTGTAATACTATAGTGCAGTATACTAGTTAGGTAGGAGTTCTAATCTCAGTCCTGGGAAACGTAAAAGTGTGTGTTTGTGTGAGAGTGTCTGTTATAGAGACATGAGTTTGAGCCCATTGACACTTACCTCTCAGCTCTCAAATGTGTAAGCTTTGTGGTGCATCTATTAAATGTGTAATACTATAGTGCAGTAAACTAGTTAGGTAGGGACTTGAAGCTTGGTCCTGGCAATTGTGGGTGGGTGTGTCTGTCTGTGGTTGTGTTATTAACATTGTGATCCATATCCATTGGGGGTGGGCTTTGCTACACTTTTGTGTGGTCCACTAAGCAAACTACCAAATGTCCACTGCAGTGGGCCCACTTTTATGGTAGCTGTGGATACTCTTCAGTCCTATAATCTGTTTGTCATGTGATATTACTATAGAACAATATGGAGTCAAAAACAGGATATGTGGCCCTTGTGGTCCTATCATACAATTCCACACACAGGAATCATAGGCAAACACACTCACCTATTCATTAATCCTTATGTCACTAAGTGGTCTGCAAATGGGCTTACAGATGGATCTCACAGTGTGAAAGCAGTGGACTACATGTCAGACTGCAAAACAGTCATGAGTGGTTTCAGACTGACAAACAGTCATGTGTGGAGTGCCACAGGTTATTGTCCTGTGTCCAGTCATGTGTTGTGTGTGGCTCTGATATCTAGCACAACAGGAATTAACTATGGTTAACAAGGTTTACAGACAGTTACTAATTGTGGGGTCTGTTTACATCCCCACATGATGTTAACATCCTGCATAAAGTTGCCACTGACACCTCCTCCTGTTGTCAGAACACTCGCCTTAGTTTCAATGTCAAGAAATGTGTCCCAATCCCCTGTTGAATCAATGTGTTGTCCACAAATGACCACATTGGTGGTAGTCCAATGGAGACAGATGTCTTTATAGGAGGTCTGTGACCACAGCCTGACAGCAACCTCTCTTCTGACCACCACACTGACACTGTGGACAGAAAGTCCTTCCATGTGGCAAATTGCATAACTAAGGGTGTGTCATCCAGGAAGGAAGAGGTCAATGTCTCCTT
Source organism: Protopterus annectens (assembly GCF_019279795.1). Lineage (NCBI taxonomy): Eukaryota > Metazoa > Chordata > Ceratodontiformes > Protopteridae > Protopterus > Protopterus annectens. Next base: position 767,584,273 of record NC_056739.1, on the reverse strand, counting down.
CTACTCCCCACTCATTAGGCCAATCAGCAGGTCCAGTGGCCCACTTGCCATGTAACTCAGTAGACACCTTCAACAACTGGGTAGGCTGCAAGTGTACCTGACATCTATGACCCTAGGCATGGAACAACTGTCTGATATGGAAAGAGCCCCAAACCTCCAGGTGTTCCTGGTCACATCTTGGCTACTTACAGGCAATCTCTGCTTGACTGACAATGCCATCTCTGCCCAGCTGTGTTACAGATGCCACAGCTAGGAAACCACAGTCTGTATGCAGTACTTGCCATGAGACCTCAACTGCATTACCACATTCAACAGAACATACTTGGGGACAGGTCCATAACCCAGACATTGGCGATGTTATGTGATATAAGTTGCCTACATGTCAATCAAAGCACCTCACTGGCCCTCTTCAAGAGAAATTCAGATGAGATGGTGAATATAACTGTCACCCTGGGGATCACTCAACTGGCAGTAGTTGATAGATGGCATGCTGACAAATGTCAGGTGACATGATACCAGTGTACTCACATGCCCTGCTCTTCTCATATCTCCATGGGCATTAGCCTGGTACACGCTCAGGGACACCTGTACCAATGGACCTCAGTACTGACAAATGTGTCTGTGTGCATTACTGAGCATAGCAGTGTTAGTGAGTTTGTAAACTTGAAGTTGAAAATACTTTGAGGACCTTTTCACCCACTATACCCCCAGTGCTATATGTAGAAAAGGCTGCTACTGTACTGAAATTTAAAGGGACCTTGTGACACCTTTCACCCTATGGTCTACCTTGAGCTTGCAGTACCAGCATAACACTGTTCTACCAATGAGTAGACAGGTGTGGTTTACCCTCTGAGTCCTGGCATATGTGAGTATGTGTGTGTATGTGTTTGCAAGTGTGTGTGAGTGTGCATATTTGTAGGAGGCCCCATTCTCCAAATACACTGCACAGTGCCAAACATTACAAGGGATGGTGATGCTGCTCACCTTAGGAGAGCCATGGGTCAATCTTCACCCTACTAGCTTTGTGGCATGTGCAATAAATGCATATCAGTGTAATAGCAATAATTACATAGGAAAGCAAAGGTTTGCATTTCATTCCTGGTAAATGTGTGATTGTGGGTTTGTCATAGCATTATCATGGGTATGAGTGAGTACTATATACAATGTGGGTGGTGTGCTGGGTGTAATATGTTTACACCACGGTACTCCCAGTACATGTCCCAAGGTCCACTGTATGAGGACCGCTGTCAACATCGGCCATACAGGTAACTGATGATACTTTTCAGCCCAATAAGGCATGCACTGTGTGTAACAGTATGGACTGAATGAAGAGATAGGCAGGGCTGCTAACCACAGGTGTAGATAATGTGTGTATGCTATATCTGTGTTGGTCATTGTGCATATTTCTGTAGCTGATAGTATTTCCTGGCCATTCTCACCCAGGACATCTCCCATTGCCATACTATGCATGGCCAGTGGATGTCGTTCACCTTAGAGGGACTGTGGAGCACACTTCACCCTACTTTCTCTGTGGTGTGTGCAATAAATGCAGAGCACTTGAATAGCAAGACCTAGGTAGGTAGTGTTTCTAATCTCAGTTATGCCAAGTGTGTATGTTTCTGTGTGTGAGATCAGTATTCTGACTGTATGTTTGAGTGACAAATGTGGCCATGGTTTACAGTTTTACACCATTGTACTCCCAGCACATATGCTGTCCTATGTCCACGTGTCTGATACCTAAGTCCTGCCACATGCTGTGGCAAAGACATCCCACAGTTGACAATTGCCACCATCTCACCCAGCAGTCTATCTCTGACCTCAGCATAATAACAGCGGGCATCTCCAAGATCAAGGATGTTGCCACATATAGCATGGAGACTTGCATTTGTGACCCTGGGAATATGTCCAGTGTTAGATTTGACATGTGTATGTGCCTCCACGACAGTCCAAAACATGTGTCTGGTGACACCTGCTGTGGCACTTGTGGCAGGGCCATGATGGGCAGCAGTCCACCTATGAGCACCCCTGTCCATCCACATGTCTGGAATCTGCCAGTTCTCTGGCTATGGAAGGTTTATACATACTATATAGTTCTCATAGATTTACAAGACAAACATGTGTATCATACTCATATTCACAGGTAGCATATGGATATGTACAATATCCCTGTAGCTGGCCTAGCAGTGGCACAGGCAGTAGTATTTGACAGGGACTCCAGTGTTTGTCATATGTGAGCTGTCCTTTCCTGGGGTGAGTTAGGATCCTGAGCTGTGTTCCATGTCACAGAAGAGAGAGGCAGATGCTATAGCCATAGGTGCTGTTTAGCAGGTCATCACTACAGCAGGTCTCGTTCAAACATAAATCTGTCAAAATCTTATTTCCCATTATTAGAAAACACATACTACATTCACTTATATGCTGACTTGTTTCACATACCTTTTTATTATTTCACACTGCACTGGTTTGTATCAGTAGGTTGCTCCACATCTTTCTGTTTCCCAACATGGACTACTGGCAGACATATGTTTGGAATAGGTATCTGCATGCCATTTGTAGGTAATGCCTCTTGACCAGGTTATAGCCTGTGCACCAATTGGTGTTCCCCACTTGCTAATTGCATGCAGAGCAGCTGGGTAGTTCTTCCAATAGCCAATGTCATAGCAACACACTCCTGTAATTGATAACTTAATGTGGGCTTTGTCCCTTTGCCTTGGCTGTGAGGAACACATCCTGGAGGTCTATGGCTACTGAGTGTTACACACAGCAGGTGGGAATAACTCTTACAACAAGACTTGTGGAGACAGGCCAACTAAATGGTGGAGAAGGTTACAGACTTAGGGACGAAATGTAAGTATTGCTGTTATATGGTGTGAATATTGCTAGCTTTACAGGCTTTGTGTGTACATGCTCCTTCTGCATAGATGTCAGTCTAACACAGTTATGTGTCTGCATAGCTGTGAACTGTAGGCCTATCCACATAATGGCCAGAGGTTTGCCTGTTAAGTTTTGTGTGTTACCCAGACAGGTGTTGTCCTTGGCAAATCAGAGGCATACTCCGGTCATTGCTGCCAGTAAATGGCAACATCCATATGTGTTTCGGACTTCATATCCCTTAGAATAGAGATGTCATAACCAACCCTGTAATACCAGCAACTTTCTCAGTGTGTAACAGCAATATATCAAATATGGCCCTGTGTTTGGACCTCTGACCTCCACTTATATGACAGGCTTTGTCCAGGTGTCATGCAGTAAAAGGTTGATAGGTATGGTCTATCAGTATGTAGTGCTGAAATTCCTGTTATCCCAGTGATGTTGTGGAATAAGACACATTAAGGGAGGCAGGGGCCATACATATGAGTGCAAAGGCTGGGCAGCATTTAGAACCCTGTACAGTCAAGAGGTGGGTCTGTGGAATAGTAGGACATGGCTTAGAATCAGTCTGTTAGAACATGTGAGAGATATTAGTTATTACATGGACAAACATTCTGTAGCTGTTACTTGTCATACATTTCACCATGGGGACTGTACTGGGTTGCAATGTACTTTTTTGGAAAAGGTCTGTTTCCCAGTTTCATCAAACACTTCGAAACATTGTTATGTGAAGAATCAGTTTACATTGTATCATTTGATACTGTATCCCCTAGGTGGTTAACTGAGGAGTGTAAGTGGAAGCTGTTTAAGAGCATATGTAATTAAGTGTCAATTGCTTCCTGTATTTCAGGCAATTATGTTTTGTAATGTTGTAATACTTGACGGCAAAACACATTAAAACATTTGTGTGTATTGATGGCTGGTTGTCTGTATTTTACTATCCTCAGTCATTTTAGTTATATTGCTAAGAGGGCAGTGTATGTCTGCCCATTGTGTATGTGTATCCTGATTTCAAAGGAGTGTACTGTGTACTTATTAGTTGTACTGTGTATGGGGTGGCAGCAGATGTCAGTGGCATGGGTCCCTTTGTATCATTACCAATGTGTTTGTATGTCCATAGACTGGTCCCCCACTTCATCTGGCATGGTCCAGAATTGTGCTAAGGTGCTCTTGGCTCTGACAGTGCTGCAAGTTATTACAGCTAAATCATTACTGATTCCACAGTCTTTCTTCCCTATGATAAACTGACTGCACTGCATGCTAAGGTTGAGAACATCATAAAATAGTACAGCTCAGATAGCTTAGTGGTTATATGCTTTGTACAGTAGCAAAGGGTGTGAGTATACTGTATGGGACACGTGTATACATGGGTGGTTGGTCATGTGGTATGCACTCACACATCCATTGTACACCAGCTACACTACGTGGAGACACATATAATATACCAGACATTTGGCTATTAAAATAATGCTAATTAGTTGCCTTTCCTGTAACTAGTCTAGTCTAGATACAGAATTGCTGTATCCAGGACTGTATGTTAGCTTATGAGTGTTGCCCAAGTCTGCTCTTCAATGTGTCACTTAGATATGCTACTTCTCTCCTCTCCTGCACTTTCAATAGCGTATTACTTTAGCACTTTACCAGAAGTGTTGTAGCAAGTATTTTTACCACACAAACGTGGCAACAGCACTGAGCATTCTATGAGGAAACAGCTCCAGTAATTATTATTAATGGCCACCCCTCCAGACATGTCTACAGGTAAGTTCCCTGTGCTTTTACCTTTTAATCTGCTGAATTTGGCCATCCTGAGGCAATGTCGCAACTGCCTCATGTACACTGACAACCCTCACCTCTTACCTCTCAGCCTTGCAAGAGACACACCTATACATCCAAACTGGAAGCCACACACTCCCCAGCCAAGACCAGAATATTTGGTCAAGAGGAGAGAGTCAACACTTGCACCACACTACATGGAACACATTGCCCTCTGGAACACACACCAGCATTGCCTTTATATAAAAACATAAACCACACACCCACCTTTGCAGAGGCTCTCAATGAAAAGCTGCACAAACAGCAGAGACCTCCAAGGCAGACATGTATTCCACCACCGGCACACAACACCAATCACAAGACACATATGTCTCCTAAACAGTGTGCCACTCAACCAAAGCACCTAAGGCAAAACAGCATGGCCAAAACAACAGGTATAGTTCACTTGATAGTGAGGAACAGTGATGTCCCACTCACTATGACAAAAAAGGAGAATGTGACAGTCAGCTGGCTGTTGGCACCAGGATCCACCACATAACACACACACTGAGGTCCCCCAACAGCAGGTACACATATAACTCTGTCATTGAACATGTGGGTTGGAATGTCCTGAGATGTACCTCCCTGGACTATATGGAAACAGACATGGAGGAGCCCGCCGACTATGTAGCCAAGATGGGTATGACCCTAGCCCTGAGCAGCATCCTACCATCACCCAGACTGATACCACAATACAAGCTGAAAATGATTGATTTCAACAACAGGCTACGTTTCTGGTGTCATATTAAGGGGTTCCACTATCTGTGTGCCTGGGATGACATGTTTGACAGACCGTGATCCTTTGCCACAGATGGCCTGTAACTGTCATCACTGGGCTTCCAGATACTGTCCAAGGCTCTTGCTATCCCTATAGTGGCTTTTTTAGGCAGTGTTCCGAATACCACATTATCACTGTAACAACTACAAACAAATGTAATCTGAGGATCATGCTGCTCAACACTAGAGATCTATATTTCAAAATGCACTCGCTCAAAGCACTCAAACTGGAGAACATCGACATTTGTGCTGTAACATATAACTGGTTCAAGGCAGCAGGAAGCATACCTGCACTACCAGGCTATCACTCATTCCACACCTGTCTGGCTCAGAACTTGGACTGCAGCTGCAAGGATGGTGGTGTTTCAATATTCATAATGGATGTGTACACCTCCAGATTGTTGCACAACATAATGCATCTGAGATACTTCGGGTGCAGCTAACATTGGGTAAGACAGCAATATAGGTCAAAGCCTGCTGTAGGTCCACAAACATGTCCCAAGACTCACACTCCCCACTCCTAAGCACCCTGGAGAATATTAGGTTCCAACCTAACACTCTCATACTTGCTGACATCAACTACACCACCATTAACTGGAAAAACTACTCATGTACCAATACACTTGGCCAATGCTTTCTGAGATTCATTGATTTCAATGCCTTGGACATGCTCATTCTTACTCCCACTAGAGGTAGCAACATCCTTGACCTGATCATTACTAACATGGGTGGATGTTGCTCTACACCAATAGTCAACTCCTCCTTGGTTAGTTACTAACACAAACTAATCACCTTGGAAATCCACATCCCTCCCACCACCCCACAAAGGTAACCACCATAATATCTTCTCTAAAGCTAACTTTGGGCACCTACAAACAGAGGTGGCTAACTGCATGGCACCCATGCAGATGGAGACTAGTTCCATGACTGCAGAATCTTACACCAATGCACTGTACGAACACACACACAAATGCATAGATCTCGCCATATGCAATACAACCAAAATGCTCTCCTCAGAAAAAAGGAAGCACAACTGGTGGTCCCCTGCCATAAAGAAACACTCCAACAGAAGGAGGAAATTCATGTGCAATAAGGTGAGGTCCCAAGATAGAGAATACTCCCTTATCAACCTCAACCAAAGGTTGAGATCTCTCATCAACTCCTGTAAAGGTAGCTATGAAAACATGATTGCAGCAGATAGTAACGACAACCACAAGGCCTTCAGTAGTTATGTATAGAATCTCCATAGCACAGTAGTATAATCCTCGGATTATGTATGCTTCTATCTGTTAAGGTGGTTCTTTATTTTGGCTTCCAGACATTAACTATAAAATACACTAAGGTGATATGTCTGTCAATATATGTTAGTAGGAACAATATTATTACAACAACCTTCTCAGCTTATCTACTCACATCATTTGGATATGTCTCTACTGTCATGCCTTTGTCCCCCCACTTTGGCTTGTTCTAGAGTCATTGCACTAAAAGGTTGTGAGCATACGTCTCCACGGCCAGGCTGTTTGAAGACTGTCCAGGTGTTTGGCCCATACTTTGTATCTGTTCCACAGTTTATTAGCATTTCTCTGGGTAACACTGTTATGATGCAAAGATTTATGTCAGTGAAGACTGACATACATGTCAATTCCCATCTCCATATCATTCAGACAGTTCTGCTGATACAGTCCCTGTTGCTGTACAACTGATCAGTTATGACAGTAATATTCCGACTATGTCCGTATATGTGGCCCATTTCCCACCCTTTGTACAGCCTTTGTTCATTAGTCTTGCATTAAGAGGTTGATATGTATGATTCTGAGGTATATCTGCACTGCATGTTATAGGACTACATACATATATATTTCATAGGTAGATACTAGGCTATTGGCCCTAGGGCCTATATAAGCCTAGCCAACAAGATTCCCTGGCTTTCGCCACACAAGACATATAATGTCCTGTGTCCCTGTTGAGCAGACACACAGAGGTGAATCACAGGGTGGGTTTCCTATTTACCATCTAAATGTCACTTTTTATCTTAAAGAGGGCTGATGAGGAGCTCTGTTTCACATAAATGGGTAGTTTGTTCCAGAGTCTGGGAAGTGTTATGGACAATAATCTATCCCTCAAGCATGTTCTGTCTATTGGGATGACAAGGTTTAGCTCCCTGGAGCATGTGTTTTGGAGGGACTGGGATTTCTTTATGTGTAGCATGTCCAGCAGCTCTGGGTTTGACATGGCTGTGTATATTAGGCAGAGATTGGCTCTGAATAGGCGATATGCAATATATTAAAGCTGCTGTATTTTGGGACAGTTTCTGTATGGCATCTGTTTGAGGTCAGTGATCCTCTTTGTGAGGTAATTCTATGGACTTTCCTTTTGTTGTAGATGTCTTATGAGGTACATACTAAACAGGCTGTTGTACTATATAATAGGCTGAGTGAGGGATGAGTAGAGAGGAACAATGATCTCCTTTTTTCTGGATGAGACACCTGTTGTGATGTGATGTACCACATAGAAGGATTTCCTGAGTACTGTGGCAACGTGATTATCAAACAAGAGACTGCTATCCACCTGTGTACCTAGGTCTCTTATCACACTTTCAGTTTTAAGTGTACTAGAAGCTATGTGGTAGTTCATGGACACAGAGTTTTACCCAAAGGGAATGACAATGCATTATTTGGCATTGAGTTTGAGGCCATGGCTTTGACACCAGGCATCTGTCTCATTGAGGCCCTTTTGTAGACTGTCTACATATTTACGGGAGTCAATAATGGCTCCCAGTTTGCAGTCGTCTGCAAACTTTGTTAGCTGTAGACCCTCTGTCTTACCTTGAACTTCAGAGAAGTAGATGCCAAACAGGAGAGGACCAAGGACTGAACCCTGTTGTACTCCAATTGTCACTGGTGTGGAGTCAGATTTGGAGTCTGCTACTTTCACAGTGTGGGTTCTGTCTGTAAGCCAGTTGGTAGCCCATCTTGTGACATAGGTATCTATGCCTAGTTTAGTGAGTTTATCTGTAATTTCAGAGTGGGGGATGCTGTTGAAGGCCTTGTCAAGATCTAGGTAGGCTGTGTGAACCACCTTGGCCTTGTTCTTGGCTCTGGTGACTTCTTCAAAGAAGTCATTCAGGTTTAGGTGACATGATGTACTTTTCACAAACCCAAAATGAGTGGGGGTCCACAGTTTGGAGGTTACCTAAGTCATTGTTTTTAAGTTCCATGATGATACGCTCCATGGTCTTGCAGATCAGGCTTCTCAGGCTGATGGGGCAGTGGTGCCCAGTGCCTGTGGTGGCTCCCCCCTTGTGGAGTGAGATAACCATTGCTATGTGCCATTCAGTAGGGACAAAGCCTGAAGTGAGGCTATGATTGAACATGGTACTTAAGTGGGGTGCCAGTTTGTTCTGTAGTTTGTGCTAAACACAGCTTGGGATGTTGTCTGGTCCCATGGATGCTGTATTCTTGGCTTTGTAGAGTATGTTTTTTACCTGTGCAGCTGTGATTACAGGGGCTTTACATTCGTTCAGCACTGAGAAGGGCCCTTTAGTGGGTGAGAGGGGGGTAAAGTTAGCACTGAACCTATCTGCCAGGATATTGCCAATATCAGTTGGTTTTGTATATTTACTGCCATTGTGCTGTAACTCAGAGCAAATCTGAGTGTTCCCACTGAGATTCTTGACATAGCTATAGAATGCCTTGTGATTGTCTTTAGACTGTAGTTTTGTTTTTGTTACTAGCTTTGGTGGATGTTATAAGGGATCTCAACTTCTTACTGAGGCCGATAAGGGAGTTCTTACAATCATGGGAGTTTACTCCACTTTTGCAACTGTTTCTTCCTTCTGTTGTACAGTTTCTTTATGGCAGGGAACATCCAGATTGGCTTACATTTTTTTGAGGAGAACATCTTTATTCTATTGGGTATGGCAAGATCCATGCATTTGTGTAAGTGTTTGTACAGTGCATTGGTGTATGATGTGGTGGTTATGCAACTATTCTCCATTTGCATGAGTGCCATGAACTTAGCCACCTCTGTTTTAAGGAGACCAAGGTTAGCTTTGGAGGTGTTTGTCATTGTGGTTATCTTTGTGGGGGGGGGTGTGGATTCCCAAGGTGATTAGTTTGTGTTTGGATCCACACCTCAGTATTTTGACGTGTGGACCCAACAAAGTCATGTATGTCACCATATACATCTTGGAGGGCTGCATCCACTAACCTGAGTATTTGTGTGTTGTGGTGTTCACTATGTGCCTGTGCATCCATGACAGCCTGGAACATGCATCTGATGACTCCTTCTGTGGCACTTGCAACAGTTGCCCGAGAAGCAGCATTCCTGCTGCAAGCACCCCTGTCCATCTGCCTGTGTGGGACCTTGCCTACACTCTGGCTATGGCCAGTATTTACACTCACACCTGCCACACTAGCCTGTTCAATACCACCATATGCCAACTGTCCATCATATGTGGCGACTGGTTATGGGGTATGTGTGGGCATTGTCACTGTGTGCAGTGATGGTGTACACAAGAGTGGGATGCCAACTAATGGCACAGATTCAGCCCCTGACAACCCCACCTGTACCTTAGTATTCCTATCATCATTGACAGAGTCTGCAGAGATATTGATATTGTTTCAAAGGGGGGGGGCAGTCCCCATCACCACCTGTGAGAGGAAGACAACATATGTACATTAATACTTGCACTTTGATGTTGTATGGCACACATACACACACACACACACACACACACACACACACACACACTTACACTTACAGGTGAGGTGTCACAAATCTGTTACACAGACCACATATTACCCACATGGTGACATGCATGACACACAACTGTCAACATCATGCATTGCAGCCAGTTGTACAACATGTAATTGACAATATAGAGCTCTGGGATATGTGATTAGTGTTAGTGTATGATGGTCGTTCCCCAGCACAGACTGCAGCCATGTACACATCATTGCTGTCCACCCATATAGCACAGTGGCAGGTACTACAGAACATACCTGATCTGAGGAGTGACATCACTGATTAATGACATACATGTGAGTGTCAGATCTGCAAATGAGTAGTGAATGTATGGTCACACAACCCCTGATACACCACCAGCTTTGTAAGCTTACAGTGGATATTATAAGTGTACACAACCCTGTTAACATGTCATGTTCCTGTAATATGGAGGATGAGACCACAATAATGCATTCAAATATGTCACCCATCTTTCATGTGACATATGACCTGTGCAATCCAATTGATAAACATACACATGTGATACATGTAACAAATGACTGCAATATGTACAATATGTTGATTGTATACATGTGCATACTCTTAAAATTATAAGTTGTTGAAGCACCTTGTAAGTGGCTTACAGCATTCACTCTTCTTGTGAAGGTGTCTATCAGCATGACACATCCTGACTTGGCATTATTTGGCCACTCTTCCATGCAAAGGTCACCCATCTCTGTCAGAATGCAAGGGCAGCTCATGTGCACAGCCCTCATCAGGTCACACTGGGGTTTTCTATCTGGTGTAGGTCTAGGCTCTGGCTGGGCCACTCCATACCCATGTTTGTGTTCAGGTGGAGTCATTCTTAGGTAGCTTTGGATGTATGCTGCAGTTCTTTGTCATGTTGAAGGCTAACATACCTCCTCATCCTCAGTGTTCTTGCAGACACCTGATGGATTTTGGGCAGATGTGGGTGTTGTTAGGAAATATTCAGCATTCCCACCACTGTGACTACAGGCCCTGTCCTGTCTGTGGAACAGCAGCCCCACAGCAGGCTGCTGCCACCAGTGTGATTCACCATAGGGATGTTGGTGTTCAGGTTATGAGAGGTGTTGCTTGTGCACCACACATACCTGTTGGTATTGTGGCTGTGAGGTCAATCCCTAGTCTCATTACACCATAACACATTTTCACAACTGCCTTTGGGAGACATGATGTGCTGCATTGCAATTTGTATCCACCCCTGGCTGTTTTTGGTGTGTGAGAATGCTTCCATCTTCTGACCCTACCCCATAGGCCAGACGTATGCAGAATATGAGAGAGTTTTCTCACAGGTAGTACAGAACACCAGTACCTGCAAGGGGTTCCTGCAACTCCCTCTGTGTTGCTGTATGTCCCCTGTCAACCTCCCTGGCCAGGTCTTGACATGTGTTGTCATAATTTTTGGAGGAACATCAGGTACTTGTCAACAGCACTATTGTCCCATTTTCACTCCACCTTTTGACAACTGTCTCCACTGAGTTTCATGGTGTATGCACTGCTGCGGTAATGTTGTTGTACCCTACTCTTGACTGATAGTTTTCAAATATGAGATCCCTTTGCTGCTTTGTACATTGTCTACAAGCTATGGCTGTTGCAGGCAACTGAGCATATGTCATGGCTATCCCACTTGGACAGCAGACTGTTATTTGGTGTTAGTCAGAGTGCCTTTACGTGATGGCTAGTGTGTACCCAAGCAGATTGTATGTTTTTCGTAAATCACAAGCTGCTGCAATGACATATTATTTGAAGGGTGTGCACACATATGCATACAGCATATTGTGGGGTTTGTATACTCCATATTTGGTGGCCAACAGATTGATTGTTTGTACATGGAATTGTTGATGTTATATGTCACATTACAGTTCGGAAAGGATGAGAACTGACATATTGCCATCTCAATTTGTATAGACATCACAAACACCTGGCATCTTAACTGGGGTGGGTACACTGTTTATATCCACTATATGACAGTGATGTTTCACACATCCCTACCTTTGGTCATTTGTCCAACAATTGTGTTGCTCTCTGTCCAGACATCGTGCACTGACAGGCCAGTGTGTTATGCTACAGGGATGATACATTCTCATCAGATAGGCCACTGTGGTGACCACTGTGATGCAATGCAGTTGATCCCAACACAGGAACACAGGTGAACGTGCACATATAGCAATATGGCTATGAGTGACAGTTGTGTGCATAGTACACTGCATGGCCTTCACATGCCTGGGTTATTGGCAAACCACAACAGTACAATTGCATACTCACCAGCTGCAGGCTGCCGTCCCACATGCAGACAGGAGGGATCTAGGTAGTTGTGTGAGGGGAGTACAGTCAGCAGACCCACAAGTGGCATTGGTACAGGATGGAGGCAGCATGTGTGCACATGTACAGTACAACCCCCAATACTACACAATTTTCTGTCCTTCACCATAGATGTGCATGTCTGTGCATTAGGAAACTCCATCCACAACTGCAATCTGACCTGACATATTTACATAGATACTGTACAATTATAAGTATGTCTGCTACACTTGTCCAGTAATCTACACTGGGGCCTTACCTGCAAACTCCTCATCCATTGTGTGGGTCAACCACCTGCAGTATGTGGTGGTCGGTACTCTGATGTTGTACTGGGATGGGTGCCCCAAGGCTCCCCAGTGGGTGCCAGTGGGGCTGCAAGGCAAGGTCCATGCCTCTGGCTTTTCTATCTCTGGCCACTGAAGAAGGCTTTTGCCAGGCATGGCATATTAGGTCACTTTCACTGTGAACAGACTGCCAAGGTTGTATGGCAGTGTTGTGTGTTTATGTTGTTTAGGCTGAGTAGGGAGAGTAGCAACTGTGAGTGCCATACATCCTTTACCTATCTGACTCTGCATGCTGCTACAGCTGCTGGAGGTCTATCAGATCTGTATGGTTGTAGGGACTGACTGTAACATGTCATGTAACACCTCCAGATTCCCAGTACACTAAGAATTCAACTGGACATAAAAGGTAATTTAAGTACCTTTTACCTGCACTTTTTTCAAATAATACAGCATTTTAATTGATTTATTTGTGTTGCATTGAATATTTACTGAACTGGAAGTTTTGACTCTGTTTTTTTTCAGTTAGGGCTTGCTAGATTTTATTGCCTGTTAGAATTCCTGCATAGACAGTAATTACAGTCGGGGGTAGTCTCATTCATTGATATTCTATTACTACCTATTTAAGTGGTACATTTTGGAATATTTTCTGCTTAAAACCTGAGCTTTGGCCAGCTAAGATCTAGTTGTATTCAACTGGACGTATAAGAGAATTTAAGTACCTTTTATCTGCACTTTTTTCAAATAATACAACATTTTAATTGATTTATTTGTGTTGCATTGAATATTAACTGAACTGGAAGTTTTGACTCTGTTTTTGCAGTTAGTTCCCCACCCACCCTCCCTGGTTTTGTTTTGGTGTTAATCTTGGTGGCTTTGAAATTGCCTGCCCCTCTTGTAAATTTGTGTTTGGATACTCCTTCTGGGCCCATCTCATTTGCTCACTCAACTGAGTGCAGTGAGATCATATTCTGATTTCAGGCACTCCTACTACATACAAAGAGAGCATCTGGGAAAGAAAAAAAATGTTAAGCTTGTTTCCTGCCTTTCCTGTAAGTGGTCTAGACTGTTTCATAGCTCTCAACCTTCCATCTCTAAAGTGAGGAACACTCTCCTTCATAATGTGGAACAAATGGGCAAAATGTGGAACACATACTAATGGCTTCCTAGCAACTTCAACTAGGAAGGTCATAGGATGGTTAAAATGTGCTGGTTTTACTTATAAAGAATATCCTTTAATGAATTAATATGATTAATTTATATTTACCATGGATTTCACTTAAAAAAATTCCTAACACTGAATGTGTGACAGACTGTTTCAATGTGGAACTTTGAGGAACTTCATGGAACATGAACTTTTTAAGACCCCAAATGAGATATGTTCCTCATAATGAGGTACACTTGAGAGGTATGGATTGTTTGTAGGCTTCTGAGCCCCCAAGCCTTTCTGTGTTGGAGGAAAGCCTTCTAGCTTCATTTTGTTTCTTAGAACTAGCCAGTTTTCTAGTTTCAGCACTCATATCTGTTTCTTTGAACTTAGCACTTGTTCAGAACTCGTTGCAAGCACAAAATAAGCTTCAAATTACTACAACACTCAACTTTCCTCACTTGTCTAGAGGAAAGCAGTTTTTAGTACTTAATAAATAAGCACCTATCGAGGCATGTCTAAGGGTCAGCTCCCGGTGATTTCTCCTGCCTACCTGATGAATCTGGGCATGTTGGGGCAAATCAGCAATTGACTCATGTACACAGACAACCCTCTCCTCCTGCCATCCAACACTACAACCTGTGAGAGATGCACTTATATAGCCAAACTGGAAGCAAAGGTCTCTTCACCCAAGACTGGACTAGACAATCAAGAGGAGAAGGTAAACACTTGCACCACACCACACTCATCACATAGTCCCTCAAAACCTACACCACCAAAGCACACACATAGAAACACAAAACACACACCTACATTCATAGAAAGTAGAAACAACGAAAACTGCTCCAAGGACCAGGCAACACAACCAGATGTAACTGAAGTATTTTATTCACAGTCACTGACTAAGCGCTATCACCAACAATTGGCTTCTTCAGAGTCAGAGGCCTCATGACCATACAATGCCAACCGTGGGTAGTTCCTGCATTGCCTACACCCAGCCATAGGTTATTGCTATTATACAATGACATTATTTAAGAAAAACAATACATACCTTTCTTAAAAATGTCATTGTATCATGGCTCCATGCTGCCCTTCCATAGTTTTCCACTATCTTGGGCCATTTCTGATGTACTGCACATGTGCAAGGGACATGTTTCCACACTTACGCAGTACATCAGTGCTGTGCAGAGGTAGAAACAGAAATAGGGGAATCTCATTTGCTTTTTTTTTTACATATCTCGGTATGTTATACGAATTGATGAACTTGTATAACATAGTGAGATATGTTGAAAAGGCAACAGAGATCTTCCTTTCTCTGTTGACAGGTGGATCTCCATTGCATTTTTTTATGATATCTTGCTATGTTATACGAGTCCTTCAACTCGTAACACATAGTGAGATATGTTTGTAAATACAACGGAGATCTTCATTTCCCCATTGCTATGTCTGCAGACTAGAAGTATAGACAGACGGTATACAAATGGAAATAGTCCAGGCATCCAGAACTTTTTTCCATTTGCATACTCTCAGATTTACAATGGGCACTCGGTTTGGACTGGCCAATTAGCATACTCATTTTTGTATTTTAATGGCCAGTCATTGTGTAATATAACATAAATATTACACATTTATACTTTTACATTTACCTTCCATGACATCTCCCTATGTGCTTTCATTACATTATGTTCCTATGTGACTATACTGTATGGGGCACATGTGTTTATATGGGGGGTTCACATCTTTGCTACACTGACATCTCACTTTTGGAACTGCTACTCTACCCTGGTTGGCAAAAACTAATTGCTACATAGATTATGTTTGCTAAAATAAGTTTAACACTACTTTCACATGATAAAAATAAATTACCTGTCTTGGGACTCAAATGCTGAACATGTGCATGTAAAACCTGTTACTCTAACCACTAAACTATCATGGCTTATCTATTTTTGTTTAACTCCTATGGGATGTTTAAGCTGTAATGTACACACCCACTTAGCTACACTTAAACATCCCTTAGGGCATTATAAACAGGGATATAAGTGTTATTATTATTTTCTGTAGGTTGTGAAAGTGTGTATTGTGGTGTTGTGACAACTACTTGGGACTGTGTTTGTGACATATTGCAGCAATTATGCTTTCACAGCTTTGTGTGTGTTTCATGCTGGTGCATGAAATGTTCAGTATGTGCTTTATTTCTTTTGTGGGGCTGGGGTTGTGCTTGTGTACACTTGGGGATTTATCCCCAATCATACCTTTCAACCTCCTAGAGCAAGAAATCTGGAGAAAGCCTAAAATGATGGGGGGACAAATAGGGACAGATTTTAAATATTGATCTTATAAACTTAGTTGATAGAATAATAGGTTTTGCAGCAGAATGAATTTTCTGGGGAACATGGAGTCTTAGACAGAAATGTTTCCCATTATTTAATGACTTCAATCCTCAACTATTTGCCAGAAAGGAACAGACTGCAGGAGGAACACACCAAAAATATGAGGCAAACATCTGGACATTTTGCTAATGTCTGTACAGTTGAGAGGCATGTTTGTAAGGGCAATATTTAAAATCTGTCCCTATTTGTCACCTCATCATTTTAGGCTTTGTCCAGATTTTTGCTTGAAGAGGTTGAGTGGTATGTGTGCATTTGCACACATGCTTCTGCAGACTGCAGAAGTGCCATATGGCGCTTTAGCAATACAGAGGGTGTGTCACAGAGGCTGTGACACAGCCCTTGTATTGCTCTCCTATTGCTGTTTTTTTCCAGTGTCCATGGACACTGAAAAGCTTCTGTTTTGCATTCAGTGTCTGTGGACACTGAAATACTGGCATAATATTAGAGTTAAGCTCTAATATTATGCCAGTACGACTTCGGAAGTGCCATACGGCACTTTTTGAGCACAGGGGGTACCCTGCACTTGCACACAGAACCATGTCCATTTTAGAGCATGGCAGCACACCTTCATACATATGCATGGCGCGCTGCCGTGCTGTACAGGAATGGTTCCTTCCATGCAGCAATAAGCTATTCCTGCAAGGAAGTTTACTGAATCCTGGGGACTGTCTTTGAGATTTAATTTTCACACACACACACACACACACACACACACACACACACACACACACACACACACACACACACACCTGGGAAAGGCTGTTACTGCTTACCCACTCTGCCACCTCCACCCAGACTATAAAGAAGATCTGCTGCCATCAGAACACCCAAAGCCAGCTACTTAATGCTCTTACCAGGGTACCCAATTACACTTATTAAAATTAATACTTATAAAAATGGCCCACCTCACTTTATGAGAAATTATGTGCTTTCATCCTGGTTCTGTGGACTTTATCAGAATGACTCATTGTAGGCAACACCCAACATTTATATGATAAAACAGTCACATGTCATTCAGCCCAGGGAACACAGTGGCATTACATTTAAGCTGCCAATTCAATTTCTTATATATCAAGAAATTCATCAGTAGGACCTCCCCTATTCCCCAAAACAACACGGTCAATGGCCATGTACTTGAAAATGTGGGTAGGATTGGTTTTGATATGTTTATATAGGACGTTCTTCTCATATTTTTTATTACTGCCCTAATGATGTTGATATATTCTATCCCTAAACGCTGTCTTGTATTTACCAATGTAGAACCCATTACACATTTGCAATTTTGCCTCATAAATGATGTCACTGTGTCTCCTGGGCTGAATGACATGGTCACCATTAGTAGTGTGTTGAGGCTTAAGGCAATGTTTACCTTACAATGCTTTCCTTTTTATTGTTGCTTGTAGCTGCCCCATCATTGTGCTTTTTTTTCATTTAGGTTCATTAAGCTTATTTGGATTTTTATTGATATCATTAGTGGACGTTTTTAATTGTATCATGTTTTTAACTCTTACTTCTCCCTATTTAAATAGTAATTATCCTGGTCATAATGATATAAATTTTGCATGTTGCCTACCATGAGTCATTCTGATGAAGTCCACAGAACTGGGACGAAAGCTCTTAATTTCCTAATAAAGTGGTGAGTTGGATCAGCTTCCTGTTTTCCTTCTTTTTTATTTTATCAGTTTTGGAGTAGTTTATGTGCTTAGTGGTTTGTACTTGTCATTGATGGAGCAGCGGGTGTTGGTAGTCCTCCATCTGATACAGACTCAGACTTAGCAGCTTCTATTGGCAGTTTGACTGCCCTTATTCAGGGATTTACTCAGCAACTATCTGTTTTAACATGCAGATGAGTGATTGAGTTGAATTTGTGACTAAGTAGTCAGCATGATGTATTGCTATCCACTCAGAGTAATAACTACTCTGGTATTACACCGGGACAGAGGATTTTGTCTGAACAACTGAATTGCAGTTTCCTGGCAATAATGGCAATGGAGTGTGGAGGATGTCTCTACCAGGTTTTTGCTTCATGATTTGCTACAGCGGGGTAATGATTGGCAGTTTGTTGTGGAGATTCAGGATGTTCAATTTGCCTCCATAGGCAAACAATTAAAAACATTACATGACCAAGTCTTCAAATACCATAAGCTTCAGTTGGAAAATGGTTGTCTCATGGAATGTTTAAGGAGTGAACACATTCTCAAAGGTCTGTGGAGTTGGAAGTATCCCATGGAGCTTATCAAGGATTCAAACTTGTATCGTGAGTTACTTAACCTTTTTAATAGACATGGGTGTGAACTTCTTGAGGTTTTAATTAGAGACAGTGACAGGAAAATGCCTTTGTTACACAAATCTATATCATTGTTAGATACACATATTCTATCTGACTTAACATTTGGGGGATAAATTGATGAATACAGGGGTGTTTTTTGCTCAAATTGACAATAATATGGTAGAACTCAAAGCCAAACAGGGGGAAAATTGTTAAGAGACAAACAGGACTATGAGGCTGGGGTGGCCTATCCAGCCCTCCCATCAACAATTTACATATTAACAGAAGCAGTGTTGGTAGTGATATTATTTATGAAAATACACCAGTCAATAATGGTGATCTGGATGATGGGGATGGTTTTGTCAACCATGCCCATAAAGAGTGTCCCACTCTGGGAAGGTTAGAATCACTAAATATCCAGAGGGAGGGGGACTCAGAGACTCCAAGGGGGAAGAACAGTTTTGCTCTGGGAACTTAGCAACCAAGGGGTAGGGGAAGGGGGAGAGGCAACACTTGGTAGTGGATTCTAACATACCATTAAACAGTACTGGTGATTTTAAGAAATTAAATTATAATGACCTTGATGTTTCTTGTGCTTAGGCAGATTTATTTGGAAAAGGCTTAACTTTTGTTCCAGCCAAGATAGCTAATATTGATGATACTCTCATTAATTTGAAATTGTATGTTAGAAAGCTAAATGTTTATTTTTTTTTTTCATCAAGACAACAATGGTCTCATCAATTTGTCCAACACTTGCAAAAGACCAAGTGTATTTAATCCACCCTTACATCTGGTGGTTATTTTTTTTGAGAAAATGTGTGAGTACGACATTAAAAAATTACTCTCCCTCCCCTTGGTTCATCCTTCCAATTTTAATCCCGGGGAATGGAAATCACTTAAGGACATTATCAGCAATAGGCAGATCAGGGTTATGAAACCTGACAAGGGTGGGGGCCTGGTGGTGATGGGCACTAACAATTATGTCAACAAAATGTTGGTGCTATTGTACAGAGATATGTATGAGGAGATTTATATTAATGAAATGAATATAGCTTATCAAGGTGTTGACATGTTATTGGATGACCTTTTGCTCAATGAGAAGATTAATGAAGGTGAGTGTAGTCTTCTTAAAGTACCACATCCCAGGATCCCAGTTATTTTTTGGATTCCTGAAATCCATAAGACCATGACTAATCCCCCTTTACATTCTGAAGTGAATGCAAAAGCCTCATAAACCTTTCCTTTGGCCAGATTTATTGATTATCATACCAAGGGTGTGCTTGACCAGCACTCTTATTTGTTCAAAGACTCATGGGACTTCCTTTCCAAAGTAACAAATTATCTATATTCAGACGAGTTATTGTTTGTTACCATTGATGTTAAAGATCTTTTTTCAGTTATTCCCCATGATGAAAACCTAGAGTGGTTTTATAAATTTCTGTGTAACCATTTTGGTTTAGATCATACTAAGCAAAACAAAAACTCCAAACTACGGACATGCTGAATGCAATGTATAGATTTATTCAAAAAAACACAAAGCAGCTTTTGGGAATACCATTCTTCAGTGTGTGTACAGCATTAAAATCTGGGACCATATTGGTGTAACAAAAAATAAGTGTAGCATGAAAACAATTACTGTAATATAAAATAAAACATCACAGTAATCTGAAATACAGTTTATGTTACACCAATTGCTTATGCTGCAGATGGAGTTTCACTGAAGTTTATGTTTTAATGTGATTGGATGATTGGGTAATTAGATAATTTATTGGCTGTGTCACATGATTCTAGTACTCAAATATGGTCTCAGATTTTAATGTTATACACACATTGAAGAAGAGTATTCCCGAAAGCTGCTTTGTGTTTTTTTGTATAAATCTATACTATATGTTCAGCGTGACCACAGTTTGGAGTTTTTGTTTTTCTTAATTGAATCTTAGGTTCTCCAAAGTGGTTTACCATAGCGCTGGTCCATTTGCTGTTTTAGATCATACTAAAACCACTTTATCTTATTTGAAAATCAGTTGTTCAAACAAAAGAGTGGAGTGGCGATGGGGGCAGCTTGTGTCCCTGTCTTTGCCAATATCATTCTGTACCACTGGGGGAACACTGTGGCTTTTACCTCTAAATTCTCTGGTTGTTGGTTATTATATGGTCAGTTGTTAGATGACATTATTATTTTTTGGACCAAATTCAGGGATAGATTTGAACAGTTCTTCTAATTTTTAAATTCTTCTACTAGCTTTTAGGAGTTCACCATGGATGTTCAATTGGAGCAGGTAAACTACCTTGATACTTCTATTTCTAAAGAAAGATTATTGAAGAAATTTGAGTCTACCTTGATAAGAAGCCCACTTATTCAAACTCTTTGTTATATTTTAATAATTGTCATACCCTTAACCAAAAGAAGTCCTTGGTGAAGGAGCATTGTGTGACACTGGCCCGTATGGTCAGCAATGATTTGGCCTTTAAGGCAGAGTGCAACGAACTACAGGGGATGTTGGAAAAAAGAGGTTACCCACAGTTGTTTATGAAGAACATCTTCAATGAGGTTGAGGCCAAGAAACAGTCGGGAGTTTATACCCCTTTGTTGAGATAGCCAATAGATGCATAAGTGCTGATTGTTTTGTATTACATCAGTCAAGGACAGTAATAGTGATTTTCGTAAAGCAGTGGTATTACTATGCAATTTGTACTTTGACCAGATACATTCTATGATTTGTACAAATTGGAGTTTATCTGGGGCATACCATGAGCATCTTGGTAAGGTCAGTGAAAAGCCAATTATGGTTTAAAGGAAGGACACTTGTTTTAAGACCCTCCTTGAGTGACCCCCTAGAGTTCAGAGTGAAGGAATAATGGTCAAGTGTGACCATTGTACACAATGTAGACACATTTTGGAAGTTGCACACCTTCTAGTGGTACAGTATGGCACAATTAAACTCATTGATAAATATTACTGTGATAGTGAAGGGATCATCTTTGCGACAAAGTGCCAAATGTATGATGGGTTCTATATTGGTAAAACCAAGAGGGCATTCAGGGAAAGAACATACCAACATCAGTATGGCATTAATAAAAAGAGATGAGAGGAACGCTCTATACAAACACATCAAAACCATCCCTACCCAGTTTTTTAAGTACATGGCCATTGACCAGATAACTTTCTTGAATATAAGAAATTGAAGTAACAGCTTAAATGTAATGCCACTGTGTTCCCTGGGCTGAATGACGTGGTTACCATTAGTAGTGTGTTGAGGGTTAAGGCAATGTTTGCCTTACAGTAGCCTTCCTTTTTATTGTTGCCTGTAGCTGCCCCATCATTGTGCTTTGTTTCATTTAGTTTCATTATGATTATTTGTATTTTTATTGATGGCATTAGTGGATGTTTTTAATTTTATCATGTTTTTAACTGTTAATTCTCTCTGTTTAAATATTATAAATATTTTTAAAAATATTCCTGTGACCCACGCTGATCAGTCTTGCCATAGGCTGCTGGCTTGCCTAGTAAGTGCTCTACTTTATTTTAGGCATTATTTGGGCTTCCTACCTCACATTTAATTGCTTTTAAGCTATGGCTAAGCTTTGATACAAATTGTTACTATTATGGTTGCAATAGTTTATAAGGCTGTATCCCAGGATTAAGCATCAAGTATTGTGTGTCAGTTTGTAGTAATTTCATGTTGTGAAATAACTGGATATCATTATATCAGTTGCTGTAAACCTATGACATGCTGTGCGAGTGAGTTACAGAGCGGCTTGGCTCAAGACTCTGAATGTATGCCGATACTCTGCCCTCTAAATGCACCAAAACTTTGTATAGTGCTCCACAAGGCCATAGTGTGGTCTGGAATAGCTATTGTGCTGACCGCTGTGTCCTTCCTAGTGTCTACTGACATACCTCGGCTCCCAATTGAATTAAGGTACTTACATTATTGAGCCATAGTGTACAAAAGCCTGTTACCTGTCTTCACAATTTATAACCGGCATTGTACTGTTTTTTTTTTTTTTTTATGGACTGTTTTTCCTGCTCTAGTGGAGGGTAATCAAGGGATATGTAGAGTGCTAGCGTTATTGCTTTAGCCAATTGCATACGTTTATTTTTTCTTGTTAGTTTACCATGTAGGGTGCTAGCGCTATTGCTTCAGCCAATTGCATATGTTTATTATTTCTTGTTAGTTTACCGTTTCTGCCGCAAGTTGTTTGCTTTAACAGGACCGGCTAGATGTGATATGCTCACAATCTGCTAAGTTGCTTAGGTGCATACAGCCCGCATTTAGATCACATTTTTATAACAGCTAGGGCCATTTTTCTCCACAATATATACCCTTGGTACTTGTGTTATTTGCTGATATAGTTGCATGTATTTGCCTTATTTTTAACATCTGCTACGGATGTTTTAAGCTCTATTACCTGTGCTGGTAACTATGGTATTTGCTGAAACAGCTACCTGTATTTGCCTTACTTTTTACAATTGCTAGAACGTTTTAAGCACTGTTATTCTGTATTGGTAACTGTGTTATTTGCTGAAATAGCTGCCTGTTTTTTGCCTTATTTAACAACTGCTAAGTACATTTTATGCTCTGTTATCTGTACTCTCAGTTAGAATCATAAGACCTGATACACTACTCTACAAATGGTGATTTTTTTAAATCTCTGCTCCCTCTTTTTCCCCTCTTTCTCTACATTCCCTGTTCTCACTATACTAAAGGCCTCTATGTGTATTTCCTCCTCCTTGATTAACTAATTACTGTATTGTTCTGCTCCTCTCCCTACAGCTGCTCGTGTGTTCAACCCTACACACTATGGTCCAAGAAACCACCCCTAAAGGACATCCATTACGGGTCACTACTAAAACCTTCTGAGGAGCTTCCAAAATAACCCCCCCCCCAGAATATAATTTAAAGTGTATGTACTGCAATCTTTTACAAGTGTTCACTACTGTGGTGCCTGTGCTTTTCCCAACACTTGCCAAGCAGCCTACAGCGGTCTCTTTATTTGTTCCTTAACTCCCTTACCCCTTAAGCTATCTTTTATATATTTTTACCACTAGGTGGCACTGCTCAACCACTTACTAGGTAAGATCACTTAGATTAACTTTCTTTTCTCTCCCAAGCTATCCCCCACTCTCTTATCATACTTATCCCACTGGTCTGCTTTGACTTATACTTTATTTCACCACCTTACTCCCCACAGCCTAGTTTTCCTCTGCTGTTCCTGTACTCCATCTACAAGCACACATTTCTGCTACAGCTGGCTGATTGGTTTCAACCAGCCACCTTCTCTCTAGCTCATCCCGCTCTGTTCATCCTATGGGCTCACTCCGCTCCCCTACCCTGCCCCCAATTCTCACCCTCCCCCACTACAACTACCTTTATTTGAACACTAAACCCCTCCCTCTCTCAATCAACCAATCACCTCCCTGTACAACCCTTCCCCTCATTTCCTCTACCTGCCTATCACAAGCACTCCTCCTCACCCAACTAAGTCCCTATTTCATCTACTACTACTACATCTTAACACATATCTACCATGCCTAGACTCCTACCTCAAACCATTCTCATCCCATCTATCTGCATTTTATTTTTATTCTTTTTATACCATGCTACCTCCTACTCCTATAACCTACTCCACCCCCTTCTTATCCTAACCCCAACTTCCAACCTCCTTTCTTATCCTTCTAAAACACACTTCCACAATATAACCACATCACTAGTTCAACAAAACCTACTCCACTACTTCAAAATAAAACTTTTTCCCCCTCTCAACTAAATACTACAAACCTAAACTAATATCTTACTTTCCACAACTATTAAAGACCAAATCAAAAATACCCTTCCTCAACTACCTCTGCTTAGCAGGAGACATACATCCTAATTGGACCAAACACTACCTGTAATCCTAATCTCTACACCTCAAACAATAAAGCTAACCATAAATACCTCAAATTCTTCACCATCAATGCCCAAAGTTTAAGAAATAAAATAACCCAATTTCATGCCTTGTTAGACTACAACCTACCCGACATTGTAGCCATTTCAGAAACCTGGCTAAAACCTTATATTTGTGACTCTGAAGTCCTCCCTCCTGGATTCCAATCCCTCAGAAACGACCGCCTAAATAGAAAAGGTGGTGGGGTAGCCTTAATCTACTCTAACCTACTATCCATCACTCCATACCACAATCCTATCCCCCTATTCAATAATGCAGAACTAGTAATAGGCCTGCTAAAAGTAAGTAACCACCAAAGTATTTGTATCATTTGCCCTCTACATTCCCTGGTAACAACACCACTACTCTGAAATAAATTCTCCTCTGGAGCTCTACTAATATTAAGCATGAGACTTTTATAATTGGAGACGTAAATATCGATTGGAATAAAATCAATAACCCTAATCCCAACTTATCCATCAATCTATTTAACTATACGCAGCTTACTAACTCCATTACCAGACCCAATAAAACAAACCTTCCAGGTACCATACTAGACTGGATCCTAGCATACCATCTCAATAAAGTCTTAAACTCTTGGTATTACACCCAACCCTATAGGAGACCACTTGCCAGCTTTTATCCACCAAGTTACCCACTCTTCTCCTCACCTACACTAATTTATCCACACACCTAACCTCACAAACTTCAACCCAACTACCTTCTCCGATTCCCTGAAACAAATAAACTGGAACCACCTAAAAACTCTTCCACTAGATAATGTCATATAATTTTTCAACTCCTCCTTCTTAAACATCCTTAACTCCCTAGCTCCGCAAAGAACAAAAAGAGTAAAAACCAAAACTGCCCCTTAGCTAACCAAAGATACCAAAAAACTTACGCTACAAAGAGATAAATCCTGGAAAACATACCATCAAAACAAGCAACATGAAACTTTTCTTAAATATAAACAATTCCGCAACCTTGCTAAAAAACAAATTATCAGAGACAAAAAGTCATTCTATATTAAACTCCAGTCTACCCAATCAAAAAGCCCCAAACAGTTGTGGAATTCCATTAATTCTCTTCTCAACCCAGGTACCAAAAACAACCCCTGCCCTGACACCAGCAAATCTGATCCTGAAATAGGCTCTCTATTCAACTCCTTCTTCAGCAACTCCATAGCAGAACCGACAAAAACCTTCCCTAATAATAACCCTTCCCCTCAGCCTACCCTTTCTTCGCCAACACCTACAGTACCCTCTGCCCCTAATCCTCCTCCTATATTTGAGCTCAAACCCACCTCAACCTCCCATATAAAAAAATACTCTCTAAATTAAAACCTTCCACCAATGCCCCTGACAATATCCCATCCTCCTTCCTAAAAATAGCTGCAGATGGTATCGCTCTCCCCATTAGCATCCTGATAAATAGATCCATGCTGGAATTTTATGTGCTCAAATTATGGCGTACTGCCTTCATTCTACCTTTCCATAAAGGAGGCATAAACAATAACATCTCCAACTTCCACCCCATAGCTATCCTCTCCCCAATTTGCAAACTTCTGGAAAAATGCATCCACAGTCAGCTTATGCCATTCCTAGCCAATCACCAGCTAATCACTCCAACCCAACATGGCTTCCATCCTGGCCATAGTGCTACCACTGCACTTCTCTCCTTCTTAGATACAATAAATCTTGTCTGTGACTCTGGAAAAATTGTTTCTACAATTCTACTAGATCTGTCTAAGTTGTGCGATACCATCTCCCATACCCATCTCTTAAACCATCTTTCAAACCTTAAACTCTCCCAGAATACCTTATCCTGGTTCTCAAGCTACCTCTCTGACAGATCTCAAGTTGTAAAATGGGGGAAGGTACCTCAACCTTCCTTCCTACCCCCACTGGTGTTCCCCAGGGATCCATACTCAGTCCAATGCTGTTTAACATCTTTATTAATGATTTCCACAAAGTCATACCCAATACAAAAATTGAACAATACGCAGACTATTTCACTTTAGTCTGCAGCACCTCTAACCTCCCAGAGCTTCAAACAATGACCCAAACTGCTTTCTCCACCACTGCAAATTGGATGATTCAGAACCACCTCTCACTAAATGCCAAGAAATCCAAAATACTATTATTCTCTCCCTCAAAAGCTTCCCCTCTTGATAAAAACTAATTCCAAATTACTAGCCAAAACAACTCCACTATAGAGGTTGTTCTCTTCACCAAACTACTTGGAGTCACTATTGATGAACATCTAAAATTTGACACACATCCAGCAAAACATTAAGAAAACCCATATAAAACTTGGTATGCTATACAGGAACATCCACTTTCTCTGTCCTTCCACCAGACAAACTCTTGCCACTATCTATCTACTCCCCTCACTAATGTATGGTGCTCCTCTATTAACAAACATCTGCCACTCTCACCTCAAAATTGGAAGTCTGTTATAATAAGATTTCTAAATGTGCTACCAAAGTCAAGTACTCATCCCATCATTGTATTGCCCTTCATTTATTACATTAGCTTGAACTCTCCAACCATCTAGACTATCTTCAAATAACCACTGCCCGCAAACTAATTTTTCAACCAAGTACCCTGCACTATCCAACATCCTTCTACCTTACACCCCTCAGAGAACTCTCAGATCTACTCACCAAAACCTAATCATTGCCTGAAAACTCAATTGTCCCGCTGGTCAACTTCTGCTATTCTTTTCCTTAGCAAAGAAATATAATTCTCTTCCTTCCTCTCTAAGGACTTGTGTAAACTTTGAAAACTTTAAATCTCAGCTACATTCTCACCATTCCTCTAACAGGAAATGCAACTGCATTCTCCCCACCTAGTCCTATAATTTCTCTCCACCAATAAACCCCTGACTAACTATGATTACTAGCTAACCAAACATAAATGTACATATTGTAAATATCTTAATTGTACTATGTATCAAAGAAATTATGCCTGCTCTCTAACATGAAATGTAATTGTAAATTGTGTCTTCTTTACTAAGGTTGTATCTGTTACTAAACTATGTAATGCGGAGCTTTGCTCCCTGGGCCTCCACTGAAAACAGGCTCCCTGAGCCCAGTGGACTGCCTCGGTCATCAACCTGGAAATAAATAAATAAAAATAAATAAATAATCATCCTGGTCATGTGACTGTTTTATCATATAAATGTTGGGTGCTGCCTACTATGAGTCATTCTGATGAAGTCTACAGAACCAGGACAAAAGTGCTTCATTTTATAATAAGTTAGGTGGATCAGCTTCATGTTCTCCTTTGTTTGTATTTTATCAGTTTTGGAATGGATCTTGTGCTTACTGGTAACTTATACAAATGGTAGTGTTTAACCAAGCAGCAAAACTTTCAGGAATGTGGAGCCCCAGTGTCACTAAATAAATGCAAGCACTCTCACAGGTTAAATATTTTCTAAATGAACAGCCACAATAAAAAGTTCAGATATATTTAATAATAAATAATAAAAAAATGACAATACTGAATATCTATTTACAATAAACACCACAGTATCAATAACAGGAAATATAAAAAAACACTGATGGAAAGACTCAGAGAGATACAGGAAAAAAACAGCATTTAACTAATCTCACTATACTTTTTAACTGACTGAAGAAATACTGTTTCCTAGCTACTTACTAAAGCAAGGCAAGATGAACGTTGATGAGTGTCTTATAAGGTCCAAAAACAGAATGTCCACCTGACATCTCACTAGTATTCAAATACAATTTCAGTGTTGGCTACAGAATGATATCACATCTGGTCACGTGACTCTGTGGTTTCCATACTACCCTGTCACTAGAAACTGAGCCAGGATCTGGCACTGATGTGTCACAATGCAAACATAGAATTTTAGCTAAGGTTTATTACAGCATCCAGAAACTGTAAAACAATTCCCAAACTTCCACCCTTCCTGCAGAAACTAACAAGCCATTCTCTGGCACCCAAGGATACAAATTAGTTCACCACAAAGGACAACCAAGCGGGATCCCAGCCCAGCCTTTTCACAGATATTGTGTCACTGGCTACATTCAGACCTGTGAGATAATATCTTTATGGCCTCAACCAAGTAATTTAATTTCAGGCTATTTTTCTTAAAGTTAGTGGGGCTAAGTTTAACCTCCCTTCCAGTATCTTCTGTTAAAATATATACATTTCACCATTTACAACAATGCAGTCTGACATACATGTATATTTCTTTTCTGTCCCAGCGGGACCCACTATTGATACATTTTAACACATGCAGTTTTACAAAACCTTTCTTTAACATAAGCATCTGTACAAATCAGTTTGATATCCAAATGACATATAATTCCTTACAAATCTCCAGCTGCCTAAGCTGTCATAAGTTACACATGCACTGTCCTACTCCCCCTTGCACAGATGGCACTACCTCACATCATCACACAAACATGTCAAGAATGGACCCAAATGCGACTTTTATTGCAGCAACTCAGAAATAGCTCAAAACATCTGATACTTCATGGCCCCAAACTGTTAAGGTCAAAATAACTTAATGGGGAGTGGTCAAGATGGCTAACCAAGGGTAGCAACTGTTGAAAGCTTTGTGACTTTTCTCTAACAGAAAATATAATCAAAAAAATTTAAATTTGGAGACACTTGTTAGCTACTTTTATTCACTAATAAAGAAAAGAATTATAGCTTCAAGTTCTTCAAAAGATATATTTTCTGTCAGAATTTCAACTGCTTGTATAAAAGAGAAAAGAGTCTTCAACATGAGTCACTCAAGAAATGGTACTCAGGATTCTTATGTTAACTAAGACATCCAGTCAATAATGTCTATTATACAAGATGTAATACTTAAATAGATAAACTGGATACCCATCTATAAAGTTTCAAAGAAGAGACCGGAAAGAATATGAAACATTTAGAAATTATTTTAAAACAACAAAGTACAGAAATCTGCAGTGTGGAAGAAGCTTTAAATGATCATTAAGAAGAATAACTGAAGGTGAGTGTCAGGCTGAATTTTTTTTTAAAAACAAAATAACTGGCTCATAGACAAAAACAATGATTTAGAAGCTAGACTGAGATGAAATAACATTAGAATTCAAGGTATACCTGAAAAGTATGAGGGAGACAATATAACTTCTTAACAACCTGGCAACATTTAAATCTACCTGAAACTTTATCTTTTGGAATTGAAAGGGCACATAGTTCCCTGAGAGCACCTTCAAAGAAGGGAATCTCACCAAGACATTCAATTATGGTTAAGTTCATATCTATCTTAGAAAAAACATCAAATATTAAAAACAACATGGTCCAGCCCACCTATTAAAATAGGAGAGCATGTAGTCAGATTTAACAATGATTATTCCAGTAAAGACATGAGTAAAAGGAAATCCTGTTTACCTTATCAAGGAATTTAAAAATAACAATATTAAAGCCACTTTGGTGTTTTCTGAAAATATGAACGTATTTCTTTCTGAGGAAACCCAAATGTTTAACATATAGGAGGCAGTATCCACTTTTGTTAACATCAATAAAATCCTTAATAATACTGTAGAAATGAAGTGGAACAGTATATCCATCAAGAGACAGACTGGGCTGAATTCCTGAAAAAATGTTTCTAAAATTCAGAAGCTTAAAAATAAGTGACTTTTATTCTCTGATTGCAGGACGTTTATTTTCTGATATACTAGATTTGCCCTTTATGTAAGCATGTATTTATATTGTAAGTGAAAACATTTTTTTCATAATGAGGAATATAAATCATTAGTTTTACTGTTTTACTATATTTACAGTAAAAGACTATTTATTTATATTTATATGTGCATTTCTAAGTGTTAAACAAATACTTCCTGTAAGAGAATGCCATTAAATTAAAAGCACTAGTACCAGTAATTTAAGACTATCCCCTGGATTTACAGAGCCCTGTAGAATGTGCAGGATTATTCTAAGAGCTATTTTCAGCAATATGGCCAATGTGCGATCTAGGAACGAGCTCCTGGGACATGCATGTGAGCTCTCAGTCTAATCCTGCATGGACTGAGCTCCTGTATGCAAATTACCCTCATCTGCAGGTGAAAACGATGCAAATGAGGGTAATATGTGATCCAGGAAGCTGGCAGCTATCCATGCAGGACGAGTGCAGTGTGTAGAAATGTATTCGGTTAGTAACTGAGTACATTTCTGCAATCTACAAAATGGAGCTATGACAGCTCCAAATAAAGGCTGCATATCATTGAAGAAGTATGCCAAGGGCCAAGTAGAAGGCCACTGGCATTGCAAACTGTTTAAAAAAAAAACTTTTATTTTTTTTACCAATCTCGTCTGTTTAAGCATAGGGCAGTGGCGCGCAAATGGGATCGGGGGAAAATAAGAAAATAAACCTAAAATAAGCATTCTAACTAAAATCATTATTGTGCCATGCAAGTCAATGGCAGACAGAAGACAAACTGGCCAGTGAGTAATGGATGCTAAGGGGGGAAGCTCGGTGTAGGACATGTAACTATGCATTAGCAGGCAATCTTATGCAAATTAGGGAAAGGTTAGTGAATCCCAGATTTCCCCAGGGTGTGAGGCAGGTCCCAAGAGTGTAAGAGTATAAATAGATGGGTGCAAGACTAGGATATAGGTGACATCATGGGGGTGTGTGTCAGGCATACTGTAAGTGGATTGGAAACCTGTGGCTTGTGACTGCTCCTAGCTTAAGCTAGGGGTGTGTCTAAACCTGCCTAGCACTCTTTACAAAGTGTAAGCAGGTGTGCGTGCTGCGCACCGCGTTTTACAGGAAGAAAAAGGGAGTTAAACCAGGAAAAAGCAGCTCTGTGCACATTTGAGCACTCCATTTGCGCGTCGCGCACACGGGCTTAAACAGGGTGGCAATGGGAATGGGAAAACAGCAGTAGGAAGGTAATCAAGGATAACTAGCTTAGCTAACAAGTGCAATGTATCATAACCAGTCAATTACACAGGCAGCAGACCAGCCCAGCTCAGCACACCACTATAAAATATGCGAACAACTTTCCCCCTTGTTTTTTTCCAAAAACTCTGCACCAATGGTGTATACAGATGGGGAAATTTTACAAAATGAAAGTAAGAGAAAAAATGTTAGGGTTTGCTTTTGCTATCATAAATCCAGCATGTGCAAGAGGCTGAGGGTGGTGAGGATGTGAATGCTGCTGAGAAACCCCCAGTGAAAAGACGGAGAAGAGTGAACAGACCCAGGATAACCTACCAAGGGCTACATGAGCTGGAGATTGTGGAGAGCTATAGGGTGGACAGGGACCTCCTATAGCAAATTGCTGAGCTGTGCTGGCCATGCCTCACACACAGAACTAACAGAGGAGAACCTATCCCAGTGGATACCAAGGTATGTGTAGGCCTATGAATACTAGCTACAGGTACCTTCCAAAGGCCAACTGGTGATATGATGGGGATTTCACAGGCATCAGCATCCAGGGTACTCCACTAGTTCCTGGATGCCATGTCAGCACATGTCAGTGAGCACATATATATCCCCATCACCCGTGAGGCTTTGGCCAGCAATATGCATCTCTTCCACCAAATAGCAAAATACCCTGAGGTAGTGGGTGCAATAGACTGCATGCACATATGCATTAAAACACCACCAGGTGAGCAGAGTAGGGTCTACATCAACCGGAAGGGCTTCCCCTCCATGAACTGCCAGGTCATGTGTGATGCATAGGGCATAATACTGAATTTGTATGCTGACTGCCCTGGAAGCTACCACGATTCCCACATTTGGCATCTGACACAGCTGTACTAGACATTTGCCAATGCGGACATCCCACACGGTCACCTAGTGGGGGGTGCTGGATACGCACTGGAGCCATGGCTGATGAAACCCATCAGAAATGCACACAAACCTGAACAAGAACTCCATAATGAGGCACACGCACAAACACAAATCCTAATAGAGCATGTGTTTGGGATGCTCAAGTCATGGTTCTGGTGCCTGGACACATCCGGTGGAGCCTTGCAGTGCTCATCAACTACATGTACCCAAATTGTCCTTGTATGTGCCATGCTACACAATATGATCCTGCGGAAACAGCTGCAACAGGAACAGCATGGGGCAGGGCCACACAGCCCCCCACCATTGCCAAGGCCTGCACAGGTGCAGAGTGGACTCAGAGGAGGAACAACTTGAGCCTGCCCCAGTAGGCAGAAGGAGGCATGCCCAGTATGCCCTGGCCTTGGCAAAGAGGAAACACATAGCACATTCACTGACACAGTAGGTAACCAAGGAATGACATCTCTCTCTGACTTGCATAACAGTAAAAGGGATGCCAAACATGACACTACCTGTGCTCAACCATGTATAGGGAGTGTACTATGTGCATCCAACATAGGCAACCCTGTAAAACCACCCTCAATACTGGGAAACCCACAAGGTAAGTGACTCACACATGCCAGTTGGGGGGGACATACCCAACAACAATCACAGCCAGCAGGATAGGTGTAGACAAGCACAAACAAATGCTGTACTATGGCCTCAGAATGAGCCCTATGGGTAACCCCTACCCCAGGCCTACACAGACAGACTACAGCAGGCCAGCCAGTTGGATGTAAGTTGTGAAGGCTAGCAAGTCAGAAACGAATATGTAGGTAGTTAAAGCTAAGATCTGTAGTACACTGGTATTCCTCTAGCCAGCATGATAGGCAAGATTACAGACTGAAATGGTGTACCCAACATACCAGTACAGTTCTAGCAAATGTGTAAAAGTGTAAGGTGTGCCCCACCATCCTATGTACACTTATAGTAACAGTCAAGTGTGCCCCCTCACCCCTGTGTAGAAATGTAGAAACAGTCAGGTGCCCCCCACTATGCAGAAATGTAGCAACAGTCAATGCCAGATGACTGATGTATACCCTGCAGACACAGCATGCTACCTGTCGGTTTAAAAGACAAAGGTCAACACTGCAGTACAAACTACCTGGACTTGATCCACACATGCAATATAGATGGCCATACTGGGCATGCTCACACACTTAGAGGAATGCAGGCAATGTCAGTCAACAACCTAATGAGAGGTCATATTGGGCATGTTCACACACTTAAACACATGAAGGCCATGTCAGCAAACACCAGTGAACCAGACATATCTGGCAGTTGCAGTTCTCAGTGCAGACACATGTCAGTATGCACCACTACTGCCATGCACACACAGTGCATAGGAATACAGACATATATGTAAGGACAACACACTATAATAAGCCTAAGGTAGATGGACATAGATGTGCGGAAGAGGGTGACCATGACAAGGAGCCATCTGGGCCTGTCCCACCCAGCACACAGCCAAAGGGCCCCAATCATATGAGGTGCAGGTGTCACTCACTGCAGATACTAGCTACCCGTATCTGTCAGCATGACAGCATGTTGCACGTGCCAGCTGTGCAACATGACTGTACAAGGAAGTAGTCACCTAGTATCTGTATAGATGTTCCTGTGGCATATGACCCTGTATGTGCCCACACGCGGCATGTCAACCCCTACATGGATGGGTTACAGCCCATGCACACACGCCCTCCCCATAGCAGTTTCATAACAAGCCTGCTGAGGTCATCCAATGTGAAATACACCTTTGGGAGAGCTGTACTTCAGTAATCCCCATGGTGCATACCATAACTGCGTACTGCTGTAATGATAAACTAGTTAGGTAGTAGTCCTAACCCCAGACTTGGCAACTGTGTGCATGTGTGTTTGTGTGCGTGTCTCTCTGTCTCTGACTGTGTAGAGAGAAATGTGTTTTAGGTTACTCACACTCTGTACAGTTCATATACACAACTTTGGCAAGGCTGCTGATGTCACTCACCTAGAAATACACCTCTGGGGAAATCATAGCCCAGTAATCTCTGTAGCGTGTCCTGTAGCTGTGTACTGCTGTAGTGTGATAAAGTAGATAGGTAGGTGTTCTAACCCCAGATCTGGTAACTGTGTGCTTCTGTGTGAATCTGTGTGTGTGTGTGTTTGACTGAGTAGAGAGCAATGCATTTTAGGCCACTCACACCCTGTACAATACATATACTCAACATTGGCAAGGCTGCTTATGTCACTCACCTAAAAATACACCTCTTGGGAAATCATAGCCCAGTAATCTCCATAGCGTATCCTGTGAATATGTAATGCTGTAGTGTGATAAAGTAGTTAGGTAGGTGTTCTAACCCCAGACCTGGCAATTGTGTGTGAATCTGTGTGTGTCTGAGTAAAGAGCAATGCTTTTTAGGCCACTCACAAAACATACAATTCATATACCAGCTTTGGCAAGGCTGCTGATGTCACTCACCTAGAAATACACCTCTGGGAAAATCATAGCTCAGTAATCGCCGTAGTGCATCCTCTAACTGCATACTGCTGTAGTGTGATAAAGTAATTAGGTAGGTGTTCTATCCCCAGACTTGGCAACTGTGTTTGTGTAAATCTGTGTGTTTTTGTTTCTCTGACTGAGTGACAAACAATGCTTTTTAGGTCATACACACTCCTTAGAATTCATATATCCAACGCTGGTAAGACTACTGATGTCACTCACCTAGAAATACACGTCTGGGAAAGTCATAGCCCAGTAATGTCTGTAGCATATCCTGTAACTGTGTACTGCTGTAGTGTGATTTAGAACTGTGGTAGGATTCCATCACCACCCATGGCAGTTCTGGATGTTTTGCATGTGTTTCCATGTCTGTGTATGGAGAAATGCATCATAGGCTACTCACTCACAGTACATTTCAAATGCCCTACTTTGCCAATCCTGCTGATGTCATTCCTTGTGAAATGCAACTGTGGGGAAAAATTTCCCTGTAATCCCTGTGGAGTAACCTATAACTGCTCCATGCTGTAGTGTGATATAGATCAGTGGTTCTATACCCACACATGACAGTTGTGGATGTTTTGTGCATGCCTCAATGTCTGTGGAGGGAGCAATGCATTTTAGGCTAGCCACGCGCAGTACAGTGGAAATGCCCTACGTTGGTAATCCTGCTGATGTCAGTCACTGTGAAATACACCTATGGGGAAGAAGTACTCCAGTAATGTCCGTGGTGCATACTATAACTGCATAGTGCTGTAGTGTAATAAACTAGTTAGGTAAGGGTTTCAACTCCCAGACATGATGTGTGTGTGTGTAACTCATATCCTGTGTAGAGGTGAGTGTGTGGCCAATGTGGGGGGGGTTGCTTATTACTTATATGGTGGCCCTACTATATATCACACTGTCTACCATACAGGGATAACAGATGTATATTAGCTGGGAGGCTGGGGTTGCAAAGCCTTACCCATACATGTGACATCATGGCCAGCCAATCCAAATTAGCAACCCCACT
This sequence comes from Protopterus annectens, assembly GCF_019279795.1. NCBI lineage: Eukaryota > Metazoa > Chordata > Ceratodontiformes > Protopteridae > Protopterus > Protopterus annectens. The sequence continues at coordinate 767,548,400 of NC_056739.1, read as the reverse complement.
ATTACCCAGAGCACACACTCAACCCATGTGTCATATGCACACAATGTCTAGGCAACAGCCAATATGTGAGTAGTACACTGCATATTTGCCACTGATAGTAACTATGCAGTGATAACAGTGGGCTACAGAGGGCATGTCACCCTGCCCATCTGTCCAGTATGCACGTACATGCAGACAGTGCACCTCCACCATATTCCCCAATGGACATCTGCACCACCTGTGGTGCCTTCACATGTGACTAACAATGGACATACCATGCCTGACAACATGTCCTGTATGGACAGATGACACTGACATCAGGGAATGCTGTTGGCATGCTATCAATGTAAATGATGGGTAAACCTGCTGCCCATTACCAGTTCCTGCCACAGGCGGGCAAGACTGGCACATTTGATGATAATCTGTGTTCACAACATGGCCCAGACACCCCAGGTACAGCTCCACATGTCACTGTACATGCATGTGGGAGGTGTGCACATCCCAGACTCCATCCATGTCATGGACTAAGGAACACATATATGGCATGTGGTGTACAGCATTGGCCACACACAATAGTCACCCAGCTGAGTGAATGGGGGATGCAATACCCACCTGTGTGGGAAAATGCAGTAACTACAGGCCTGATCCATAATGCAGACCATTGTCATGTGGCCTGATGCCAAGGTATACCCATTGCCTACCCTTGTACAGCCTGCAGGCTCAGTTGACCATCACACACCCATGCAGACATGCACCCAAGTATGTCAGAACTGGCACCGTGTGTGTTTGTGTGTGTGTGTGTTGTATGGTGCGTATGTCCACATCCACACTCACTACAATCCCCCCAGGGCATACTGAAGCATGCTGTCTGATGTCTGACATCTCCTCATACTCTTTCCCCATACGGCCTCCGTATGACCCGTGTGGTGCATGTGATACCTGCAGATTGATGTGCTATGGCAATCCCACTACTGATGAGTTGCACTCCTGGCCCTGCCAAGTGTGTCAATGTGTGTGTGTCCCTGTGTGAGTGTGCCTGTGTTGGCGCTGGCACCTGTTCATGCAGACAGGCATGTGTACGACACCTACCGTATATCTACCATATCCCTGTTGCAGATGTCACTCTCCCTCACATATATGTTCTGAGTGCTCCACATCAGGTAACACATGTGGTGCATCCAATAACTGCATTGAACTGCGATAGCACTACATAGTTGTTGGGGGTTTGATACCCTGGGCTGGTAGGTGTGTGACACAAACATGCTTCAGTTTTACCGTCCCACCCCTCTCTGGCATGTATCTGCCTCTATCTGCCTCCCCCACTCCCTCTCAGGTGGATGTGGAAACCCACACCTGCCTTGCTCAAGCAGCAGCATGTGTATTTTACATCATGCTCATGATCAGGTGATGGCCTCTGCATGAATTGCAGCCCTCCCTAGCTGATTGCATGTGGGACAGCTGTGGTAACAATCCCATAGCCAACTGCATGGAAACACACTCCAATACCTAGGAACATCGTGGTGGTGTTGGGCCTTTGCAGTCACTGTGAGCAGGAACTAGATCTGATGTTTGGCAAACAGAATCCCTGATGGATTGGAGATTTACCTCTAACAACATACACTGTGGAAAGAGAGCAATCAACAGGAGGGGGATGTGCCTGACCTGACTACAGACTGTAAGTGCTGCTATACTGCATTTGGAGCTATGTTGGTTTAACAGTGTTTGTCTGGATATGCCTGTCGTACATGTTGCAATACCTCCCATGACAGTTCCATGTATATGAGGAATCACCATCTGCAAGGTCATCTGCAGACTGGGCAGTGTTGTGTCTATGGTTTCATGTGTTAACCACAGTGCATCAATCTGTGGAATACAGAAGGTAGTGTGAGGATTGCAGTCTGTAAATGGTGAAGGCCATGACAGTTACTGACTTCATATCTCTCATAGGACATATGTTGCAACAAACCCTGTTACAATGGAAAATATATGAGTTTATCACAGCAACATGTCTATACTGGCCATGTGTATGTGCTGTCAGCCACATCTCTGTCAACCTTTGTACATATGGCGTGCATGAAGTGGTGCATATGTGCTGTACACCATAAATACTGTCATCATATCTGATAACAAGCCAGTGATATATCAGATTGCTATGCATGTCATGCACAGTAGTGGTTATACTTCATGACATAAGCTGGACATTCTGTGGATGTTTGTGCAGTACTGAGGTCTGTGTAGTGATGGTGAATGTCGGCAGTGTGTGTATTGTTAATATGTACTTCCGCCTATGTACAGACTGTGGTAGATGTTATTGTTCTAGCTCCCCTTCTAGCAGATGTTACGTGCTTACCGTTGCGCAAACCCACGCAAACCCGCTTACAACTGCTTTAAAGTGCCTTACTCACTCTGTATCCAATGGGCTGTGTTCTGCCTAGCAACAAAATAAACAGCTCCTGCAAGGCTTGAAACTAGGACCCTGCACACCATACACAAAGTGATTTACCACAAAGCCATGGCAGATATGCATAATCATGATTTTTTCACATACATATCATCCAGCCCAGGTATACAACACTACAGGGAATGTATTTTGCCATGTAGATGTATTTGTGCGTGTATATATATTCATCTTTAAATGGATATAACATATCTATACATGTAGATATAGGTATAGAAATATATATATATATATATATATATATATATATATATATATATATATATATATAAGCCAATAAATACATATATACATAGATACACATGCATCCATAGATATATATGTATACATCCACATGTCCACATATATATACAGCACTAGGAATGCATATATGTCAGCATATATATGTCTCACCTTTCAAAGGGAGAAATCCATGTGTCCAAAAGCTGGAAGGCCAAAACTAAGTTTTCAACATTGCACAAGCTTGCAATACATGCATCGAATGTGCAATGAGTGAATGTCACTATGCATTCGTTTATTGCAGATTAGGCAATTTGTTTGCGGATGGCACTATAGTGGGGATTGCGAATATTTGGCTATCCCCACTATAGTGCAAACTAGGAATTAGTATATCACAGTAGGGGGGCTTGTGGGGGGGGCAGCCCCTTGCATTACAATATGTATTCCATCTTGCAGTTCGAGAGTCAGCGAAGGTGCCTTTAGAACTGCTGTGTTTTGAACTGTGATGCAGTAAGAAATGATGGGTTTGTCCTTTTAGTTTGCAGAAAGGGCCGTTTGAAGAAATGATTGTCTCCCTGTCAAAGGTGAACACATATATATCAATATAGATATATATGGGCATACATCTGTAGATGGAGCTGGGAACATAAGCAAAATATATATGTCCACATGCACCATTGATGGGTTTGAGAGACCCAAACAACATACATCTGGCATGGACAGGTATTCCCTTCCCCAGCCAAACACGTCTGGCCTGCAATACAGTACCAACATTAGCAGATGCCATAAGCAGGACCCTACACGACAAGGGCAGTACATGTTAACAGTACTCCATCCCACCTGTAGGATGTCAGGCTGGTGTTACTAACATATCATGCAGTACAGTCAAGTGATGTGTCATGCTTGGGGAGAACCCCCTGGCCAGGTGCAGTAAGTAGCTTGGATCCCTCATATGATCCAATAGGCCTACACCTGTCAATGGATTCACCAGTGTTGGCAAGAACAGCCACAAATCCGCCATGTCAGCTGAAAACTACCACCCAGTAGCCTGATGGCCCTGGTCTGCAGGGACATGGAACATATCAACAATGAATCTATGGCTAATGTCACTGGTAATCTAAACACATGGGACCCCGCCAATTTTGGACTTGTCAAAGGCAGAGAATACAACCTAAACCTGATGTACCTCCTTTACCCAATCATGACAGGTGTAGATGAGGGTTAGCAGGTGCACAATGCCTATGTAGATCATAGCAGGCTTTTGTACATCATCCCACATGTAGGAATGTGTGTAGTTGTTAAGGGATCTTCCTCCATTCACAGAATATGTTCCCACCAGGAAGGACTGCTTGACATATGCCAACATTCCACAGGTGCCATTCAATGGACATACAGCCCTTCACAGGTCATAGATGTGTTAATGCCTTCCTCCACACTGTAGAGATGTGCAGCACTACTGTGGTTGCTATAACTCACTGGGTGTTGCTGTTGTGGACACAACTGCCATTATTGCAGTTACTGTTGCGTCTATCCCCCCACATAGCTGTCTGTAATACTGTACAGTGTATGTAATCAGGTTGTTAGTTGTTGTTTACACCATTCACAGTAGCTGAGCACCTCACACCCTCCTAAGGGTAGGGCTATGCCACCAGCACTGGCACACACATGTTACTTAGGTGAGGATCGCAGTAGAGTGGTGAGGGGGACAGACACCCTGCTGTTAGTATGGTCAATGTCATCCACATTGCAGACTGCATATATAGCACTGTGCGGTCATGCCTATCCTGTCTTGGTGGGATTACATGTGCAACATATGTGCTACCTTAACAGGGACATACCTCCATGTGTACAGTCTTGTACCTGTACTGTATCCAAACCAAAGGCTCTCTGTGTTGTACCCAGCCATGGCATGTGTATCACCCACTAGACTTACTGGTGTCCACTGTAGAAGGCCTGCTGACACCACAACACCCATCAGCCATGTGGCACATGGACAAACACAACACAATCAGAACAGATACTGGTGACAACAGTACAACATAGTTAATTACAGCTATGATGCATCATGGCTGCACAGTTACACCTTCCAAGATATTAGCATTTCACTTTACTGCTGACAACATGCTACACATAATTCCATTGCTGCACAGTTGTACAGTCACCCTGTGCATCAGCACCATGTTAGCCTGTCCCTGCATCTATGTTATGGATGTCAGGGAGTGCACAGGTATCATCATATGCACAGGGTGTGTTGTTGGTTTGCCAGAGGCCTAGGCTGAGCCATACAATTGACAACATGTGTGTGTGTGTGTGTGTGTGTGTGTGTGTGTGTGTGTGTGTGTGTGAGGGGGCTGAGTACTGTTATGGGCACTGGTGATGTGTGTGCAGGTATGTGGCTACCCTAGGTTTGTTGTTTATGTGTGTGTGCCTGCATGCACACAGTTCCTCCATGTGGCTGCTCTATACAGGGAATTGTGAGACAGCTGCAGACTGTACCTGGCAGGGTTTGCAGTTCACCATCTCCGGCCACAGACACGGGACCTGTACCTGGCAGGGGTGCTACAGGCAGTATCAGGTACAAAGCCAGAATGAGTACTGTCCCCCAAGTTTGACAGACTTTCACTGGTTCCAGGTCCCTCCTGGGACAGGCCAGAGCCACGTGCACGTGGTCTGCTATGACGGTCTGTGGACAGCACCCCCCCATAGTGCTGGGGCTGGTACTGCCACTACGGGAGTGGCTGTGACTGGTGGGACATCCACAGTGACCTCCAGCTGCTGGTGTTGCTGGCATATGTCCACATGGCCATTGCAACCATCCTGCCCTGTCCTGATACATGGACATGACATTGTGGAGGAGATCCAATGTCTCACCCCACCGTCTATCCATGACCTCAGTGTAATTACAGACGGCACCGGCTAGGTAATGGATGCTGTCAGTTACAGAGGTGTGATGAGCCCTCTGAGCCCTTAGACCCTGCCTGGTGTACCACTCCATTTGTGCCTGTGCCTCCATGACAGTCTGGAACATGCGTGTGGTTGAAATAGAAGTGGCACATCTGTCAGGGTCATGATGACCAGCAGTGCTCCGATGAGCACCCCTGAACATCTGCATGTGTGATACACTGCCAGACATCTGGCTATGGCTGCTGTATCCTGACACATGTGCCATAAATAGCACACTGTCCTGGCCAATGCCAACCATAGACTGTCCCTTAGCTAAGGCCAATGGTGATGAGGAATGTAGAGGCAGTGTGACTGTGTGCGTAGATGGGGTGGATACGTGTGGGTTGGCAATTGGTGGCCCAGCAGCAGCCCCTGATGACCCTTCCTGTGTGTCAACACACCTCACTGTCTGTATCAGTGACATCAGATTCCCTGCAGGGGGGACCCAGCCCCACCTCGCCACCTGTGAGGAGAAAACAGGGAACAGACTGTAAGACCTGTACATCACCACTAAACAGTACACACACACACACACACACACACACACACACACACACACACACACACACACACACACACACACACACACACATAAGCACACATGTGCAGACATGGCCACACACACAGACATACACAAATGCATTCGACATACATGGCAACCCATACATTCCACCAGACAGCACCTACAGACAGCTACCACACCCCCATAACACACATAATAGCAGGTGATGGTGCAGTACAGTATCGCACACAAACCTGTAATTACACACATATCCAAACACAAGGCAAGTTGTTAGCAGTAGAACAGGGTCCTTAGATAATAAAGAAAGATACAATTTCCACAAGAACATCCAATAGACCCCACAATGGCTGTATCTGTAGATATAAAATTTGCAGTAAGTTTCCACAGGAACTTTCAATAAATCACTCAGTAGGTAAAATCTGTAGAAAATTTATTTGGTGAGCACTTTCGTGGCATAGAATACACCTTCCTTCAAGACTGATACCGCATTACTAAGAACTAACAATTTAAAAATCAAGACCATTGGCTAGGAAATAAAGTTGTGTAATCAGACATAACAGTTATATATATTGTAATGTATGTATTATATATATATATATATATATATATATATATATATATATATATATATATATATATATTATAGAACGTCTTTTAACTGACAAGGATGTATAGCATATATTTTTAAATTGTTAGTTCTTAGTAATTATGTATCAGTCTTGAAGGAAGGTATATTCAAGTTAATAATTGCTGACTGATAATTGGTTGTTTTTTTAACTAACATGGATATATAAGTGGTAGATATTTTATTAGTAGTAGGTCTGATGAAGTGGTGTATCTATGCCATGAAAGTGCTCACCAAATAAATTTTCTACAGATTTTACCTACTGAGTGATTTATTGAAAGTTCCTGTGGAAACTTACAGCAAATGTTATATCTACAGATACAGCCATTGTGGGGTCTATTGGATGTTCTTGTGGAAATTGTAATTACACACATGTCAGCATGCAGGACATGTGGCACTCAACAGCATGCAGTGCAACTGTAGTCAGGCTCCGTTACCAACATTATACATGGCTGTGATGCATGGCTTCTGTTAGCAGATGATGACCCTCCCCCTGGAACTCACTGCACCCATATCCACAACATTGCTGTGCATCTGTTCAGCAACCTGGCATGTACTGTGCACCATACCTCACAGGTGTACACACCATTGCATGATGTGTATCTGTGTGTCAGTTGTGTTTCCGCTGCTGCTCACAGCCTCTGTGTGTTTCTGGATCACATGTGGACATGTGTTTCATGAATGCTTGATGTATATTCACAGATGTCATCATCAGTGGTGGATGTATGACTGATAGACTACCATTAGACCAACCACAGACACAATGTACTGTAGCTATGGTGAGTGTAGAGACCATTATTAACCACGATTGAGCCCTGGCTGATGTTGCCTGTGGTACACATAGGTTCATAGGTGAGTACTGGTCTATTGGTCCTGGGGCCTACATAAGCCTAGCCACAGGGGTTCCCAGCCATGCACCACACACTAATGTTATTCCCCTGTGCCCCTGTCAGGCTGTGGCACAGACATACTACCCAAGGTGAATTCCCCATTTCCCATCCAATTGTCAAGTGTTTCTGTAAAGAGGGCCAATGAGTAGCATTGCCTGACATGTATGGGTAGTTGGTTCCACGGTGTGGGGATTCCCTAGGACAGGGCCCTATCCCGCCAGTATATTCTGTGTAATGTGTTGATGAGGTGTAGGACCCTGGAGTGTGTGTTTGCAGAGGGAGTGGGATGTCTTTATGTGCAGCATGTTCAACTGCTCTGTATATGACATAGCTCTGTATGTTGGGCAGATGTCAGCTGTGCCTGGGCAATGTGCACTGGAGTGTAGCCACAGCTATCTGAGATGTATTGCATGTGTTTGAGGCTGGTAATCCCATTAGTGAGGGGTGTGCTCTGTCAGTGCACATGTACAACATGCATTATGGGTAGGTGTGTTAGATGTGTACATGGCCTACACCTTAGCTATGACATGCACAGCGAATTGCCAAGCATAACCTTAAACCATACTCACTGGCATCCGGCCGCTGCCTTGCTGGTATTCCAGAGGTACCTACTCTGAGATGGGATAAAGTTGATGTCACTGGCCAGAGCTGTGGCATTGTACAGAGTGGATGCAATATTACAGTACAACAACAGCCAAAGTCCACACTACTACAGATTATGCATTACTGCTTATCAGTACTACACAGCAACAGACCCCACATCTCACATATGCATGATCTACCTGTACAGATGCATACACTACAGTAGTCTACTGATATGCCCTGGAACATTACCTGCATGCTCCATGTCTGGTGTGTGTGTGTAGCAACCACCTCCATGACTGTATTAGTCTGTAGCTCTTGTGGGTGGGCAGATGCTACCAGGCTCATGAGCAGCTCCTCCACTCTGGTGAGGAAGGATGGATGTTATGGCCCCCCCTGTTGCAAGGTGGTCAACCCGCATGGCAGTGGCATAACGATGTACTTGCCGTAGCAGGTCACTACAATGGTGGTGGATCTGCTCATATGTACAGCTGTGCATCCCCACCTCATTCACCCTGCGGACCACACCATTCCACATAGCTGTTCTCTCCTGCTGGTCCTGGCTTGTCCGTGAGAACAACAGCTGGTAGTTGTGGATGATGCTGGTGATTATAATTTAATCCTCAGCGGCACTGTATGTGGGATTCCTCATGTGTGCCATTCTCCCTGAATGACATAATGATGGAAATATGTCTGAACAACTCATATGTCAAGTTTGCCATAATGTAATACACATATCAGTCTCCCGCCACCATATCAGCTCCAACATAATGTTCACAGAACGCGAGTGGTATGTGCCCGGTATATGTACCATTGGGTCATATATTGTATTATACAACACTTTCTGCTATGTGTTTATAGACATGCTCCCTGAGGGGACACTAGAGTTTCTGGGCTGTTACAGGGTATTTCACCTGCATGCCACTGTCACTGCCACTATGTTTCCACATATGCATGTGGTAGGCCTGCTATGTGATTGCTACACATATGCCAGTCTGTGATATTGAGGGTATCTATGCATGCTGTTGGACATGTTCTGGGATTGTGTGGACTATTACAGCCCACATATGTTCCATGACAGTCACACACCAGTATGTGTAGGGGTGATTTGCCAGCAGGAAAACTACTCTAACCTAATGTGCACATGTTACCAGTCCACATCACATCCATAACCCACCATGGAACATCATTATCTACTGTTCCATCTCTACCTTCATGTGGAACCCCCTCAGGGAATGGTGTCCCCCACATGGAGCACACACATACATATGTCTGTTACCCAGTTAGGTTGAGGATATTGTGCATAGGGAGCTCCATAGACACATGGTGTATGTGCTACATCACCTGGAGGAATGCAGTACACATACACAAGGTTTTACATGCATGTCCCTCCTGCCCAGCACGCAGCCCAGACACCTTTATGTCCATGTAGATGCTGTTGTGACTGTCCATGAGTGGGCACCATGTTCCCTTTGTTCCCATGTGGGGGCTCAATGGCCTCCACATTCCAAATGTAACTAGCTGTCCACAGTGTTTAACTACCACATGTTTCATATACCAGCCCTGTATGCTGTCTTGTTTGACACCCAACCAGACCTAAATACCAATATGTGCCTAATACCCTTTACCAACATATATACATCCCACCTCCTCATACAATTGCGATGTGTTCCCAACATGGGTTACACACCAGACTCCACACTCCATCTTATAGCCATGTACTGGTGTGTAGGTATGTTGTGTGTTGATGTGTGATGTTCTCTCATACATGTCATGACAGGGGACATGTATTGACAGATATATATATATATATATATATATATATATATATATATATATAAATATATATATATATATATATATATATATATATATATATATATATATATATATATATATATATATATATATAGAGAGAGAGAGAGAGAGACATACACACGCACAGCAAAATGATAGGCATAGTTTTTATCCAAACTAAAGGGGTGGCGAAAGCCACATAACTATGGGCTAGGCTTATAAATGCCCTTGGGCAGATAGCCTAGTATGAACCTATGAACCTATGAACCTATGAACATATGTATATATATGTCCGCATACATATGTATATATATATATATATATATATATATATATATATATATATATATATATATATGTATATATACATATGTGCATATATGTGTAGATATCATTTTGTGTTGTTTATATACCTATATAAATGTATAACTGTCCGAGTTTCTGTAAATATACACAGCTGTGAATATGTATCACACATATATGTATCTGTATGTGGGGTGCATACGAACATCTGGACCACACTCATGTACCCTCTTTACTTCACAGCTGAACTGTTCTGCCTTGCTGCAACACAGACAGGTGTCACATGTGAACACAGACTAACATTAGGGGGTATATATGGTAACACATTTTAGATAAGCATATTATACTGCTATGACAGTTGGGCATGCTATGCTACACTTTAACATGACTGTCCTGCAGGTGGTATGGTCTCTCATCCATGTGTCTATCATGGCAGTATTAATACCCCCACCAGCCATTGGCCACAGTAATTTACAGAACACAGATATCATGGGTCACATCTTTACCATTCACTGCTGGTCTGCACATTTGACAGGTATGTCCCACTGCCCACAGGGACTGACACTACTGTCCAGTGCAGTTGTTGAGCAGAACATCATTAAAGTAACAAGTACTGATGGCACATATACATCCTTTCACAGTATACATCCTATTATTCTATGCCATATATTACATGCCAGTAAATACATATCTGTTTCACATACCTGTTATATTTTTTCCGCTGTAACACAACCCTGAGCTTTGTGACCTTTCTTGAAATTTTTTTTCTGCTTTTTTCCTCCCTCTCTCAGTCTCTCCAGTAGAGTGATTGAGCTGGTTTGAATAGATTGCAGCATGCTTTTGTTGGTATTACACATGATCAGGTGGTGGCCTCTACACCAGTCAGTGTCCACCAGTTGCTAATTGCATGCAGCCTGCTGTGTAGTACATCCGATAACCACTGTCATGGCAACCCTGTACTATAAATTGCTGGCTTCTGTGGAGGTTGTCCCTTCACCTTTCCAGTATGGATGACATACTTCCTGTGTGCGGACATCAGTGTTACAGACAGCAGGTAGCAATACCTCTTACAGCAGAACCTGCAGACACAGGCCAAATCCACATTTGCGTAAGGTTCCAGACCTACAGACAGCATGAGTAGTGTTGTTGTGTGCAATGTATCTTGCTGTTCTTACAAGGCTTCTGTGAACTTGGTACTTTTTCATGGAATGTTGCCTGTCTGCATAGCTCTCAACTGTGGACCTATCCATATGATACCAGGGGGATTGGCTGTTAGGTTTTGTCTGTGCACCACGCAGGTACTGTCCCAGATATATCTGTGGCATTCTGTCTGTTGAGTGCTATCAGTTCATGGCTACATCCATTTGTATTTCAATGTTGTATCCTTGCATAAGGGTATGCTGCAACGGATCCTGTAACACCAGCAATTTCCAGGGTGTGTAATAGCAGTAATGCAAATATGGCCCTATGTTCCTGCCTCTGTCCTCCGCATATATGCCAGTCTTTGTCCTGCTGTGATACAGGAAGGGTTGTTAGGTAATGGCCTATCATTATTTACCGCTAGCATTCCTGCTAACATCCCAGTCATATCATGGACTCCCACACCAACTGTTGGGCCAGGTCCATATATATGGGGGCAACAGTTGGAGAACATACATGTGCCCTTGTACATTCCAGAGGCAAGTGTGTGGTACACAGTGTTTCTTGCTCTTGTACAGCCTTTTATGTGGGCATGGGTTCTATGCCATTAACCTAGGCTATGGCACCTTTTCAGGGATATAACTGTTAAGATGAGGGTCATTCAGTGTGATAGTGAGATGTTAGGTTAAGCAATGTTATGTACAAGATATTGTGACATTAACACAAGTGCTACTTTTCCCCCTAGGGCTTGACTACAGGGTGTAATTGGAGGCTGCTGAACTACATCTGTAATTGTTGATTGTTACGTATCCTGAAGGCAAATACTGATTCTACTGTTGTACAAATTGAAGGCCTTGGCATGGACAGCATAGTATGGTATATATACACATTGCTTACATCTACCATTTTGTGTGGGCCTTCCATTCATGACTGATTACATATTTCAAACCTTATGTGGTGTCAGTACTGGCATACATTATTGTATAGTACAGGAATAAAGGTTATGTGTGTATGCATAGCTGTGTGTCATGTCATGTCCTTTGAATTATGGGTGGGTATATGTTTAATGTCAGTATTTTTTCTGTGTATATGTGTATGTACCTACATATATATATATATATATATATATATATATATATATCTCATATGGTTATATCTATATATATGTATCTAATGATATATACATCTGTATATATATATATATATATATATATATATATATATATATATATATATATATATATATATATATATATATATATATATACACACAAACACACACACACACACACACACACACACACACACACACACACACACACACACACACACACACACACACACACACACACACACACTCACACATATATATTTATATATATATATATATATATATATATATATATATATATATATATATACATATATATATATATATATATATATATATATATATATATACATATACACATACATATATATACATACATATGTACATATGTATGTAGCTATATACAATTGATGTTATATGATTATTTGTGTCATATATTAATATATATATATATATATATATATATATATATATCTACATATAGCTGTCTATCTGTCTACATTTACAGATATATATCTGTCCATATCTCCATACATATTCGGCTCATATTTTGGCCTGTTGCTCATTCACTTGGCAATTGTCATGGATGATCACAGCATTGAAGTCAGTAACTAGTGGCAACACATTTGTGTTTCAGACTTCATCTCCTTCTACATATGTGTTCTAATACATATAACTGTGTAAGTAGCAACATTTTAAGTGTATCAGAGCATTAGTTGACATATATCCCTTTTTGTACCCACAGTGTGGCATACTTTGTCCAGACTTCTTGCATTAACAGGTTGTGTGGTGTGATAATAATACATTTCCTGTACTGTTGACTGATTGTGCTGCATGATATGTTTGTGAAAACTTCAGGTTTTGTATGTTTGCCATGGTTTAGAAGTAAATCACTTTGTGTATGGTGTGCAGGGTCCTGGGTTTGAGCCTTGGAGAGGCAGTTGATTTTGTTGCTGGGCAGAATAAGGGATGTCGGATACAGAGTGATTACAACACTTTTAAACAGTTGTAAGCAGATTTGCATGATGGTAAGCACTGCCAGCCTCCGCTTATATTTTCTTACAGTCAGTTAGCTTCAAATTTCTCAACCTGTGTAGGCATAGCTTACCCCCACACAAACCCGCTTACCACTGCTTAACAGTGCTTACTGCAGCTTACCCCTGTGCTAATTCCTTTAAAAGAAAAGAAAAAGGGGTTGATAGGAAAGTGGTGAAAAATGAGACACAAAGAGGGAAAGACAGTAGGGAAAATAGCTAGGCATGTGCAGAAAGGGTATAGGAAAGGTCCATAACTGCCCATTTCTTGTACAGCAACAGCTGTGCATATACACTATATTTGCAGTATTTGCAGGTACATTTGGACCCTCAAACCCAGGGGTGAGAACAACATATATTCATTGTCATGCCAATTAGACCAGATTACATGTGTCCAGTGGGTGTGCGAAATGGACAGCTATGCATGGGGCGAGATTTTTTTGTGGGAACAGATTACCCTTTTTTTCTTCAGGTGAGAGTGGGATGTTGGGGAGGGATAGTAGGTATATTTGGGGAGGTTCATTGGATAGGTTAAAAGACAAGACACACAAGATGCATACAGGGCTGGAATATGTCACATGTGGGGGGTAAACACCTTGGATGGGGAGGGGTGTTTGGAAGTCGCAAGCCCATGAGCCCCCAACTGGAAACGTTGGGACTAAGGTCCCTACCCATGGGCAGTTACCACTGCACCTTCACGGCCCCGAAGGTGGCTGTGCTGGGGGCTGTGTAGGAGGGGCAGGCTCACCCTCTAATAGCACCACTCTGCCCTCAAGCTGGCGTAGCCACTCCCGATACTCCAGACCAAGCTCCTTACGTACCACATCCTGGACCTGTTGACAGGTGACAGGTTCCCCTCCACACCCGATCCAAGGAGGGGGACGAGCCCCATCCCCTGCAGCGTTTCCACCTGAAGGTGGCACAGAGCCAATGGAGGAGGCGGTAACAGGCTGGGCCCCAGATGGGCTGGTGCCCTGTGCCATGGCCAGCTGAGGTGGGACAGGTGGGTCCGCTGGGACTGTCCTTCCCATACGAGCTGTGTTGTCACAGGTTTATGACAGATATGGGTTAGTAACAGTCAACAGCATTCAGGATTAGTTACAACAGCATGCATAGGTATTCCCATTAACACAACACACCAGATTTAACACAGTTGCAGAGCAAGCAGAACACATTTATATATGGAGCAACAGTGGCCATTACAGGAGCATGCAGGTTTCATTGATGGCAACAGGCCACCAATATAGGTATATTTTCACATGGCACATGCATAGAAACAAATGTGAATATTTATAAACCATTAGGACATATGTCCCAACAAAAGTTTGGCATGTAGACATACAACTTGAGGAGTGTCATTGGGTTATTATGCACATACGGTAGGGGTGAGAGAGAGAGTTCAATTAACAGCTACTATATCCTTGTAGTTTTCACAACATTCTTAGTCACTGCAGTGGTCTTTCCCTTACATGTATTATTACACTACAGAATGACCTTATATTGTACACTGGTATGTTTATAAATTATTATATACGTGACCTGTGTCTTACATACAGGCATGACAGGCTGCAGGTGTTAATGCAACTTATGTTTGTCTTTTTAAAACTGCAAGCCACTCTGTTACAGGCCCCATGAGGAGCTCAGTGTCTCTCCAACCTAACAGCACTCTTAAGTATTCAACTGCGGTACCACCTTTATCATTCTTATAAGAAAAGCGCAGTCCAGGTCTGAACTGTCTGCAAACAGCTAAAGTTAACTTTGAACCTAACACCACTCTTAAGTGTTCAACTGCGGTACCACCTTTATCATTCTTATAAGAAAAGTGCAGTCTGGGTCTGAACTGTCTGCAAACAGCTAAAGTTAACTTTGAACCTAACACCACTCTTAAGTATTCAACTGCAGTACCATCTTTTTCATTCTTATAAGAAAAGCGCAGTCTGGGTCTGAACTGTCTGCAAACAGCTAAAGTTAACTTTGAACCTAACACCACTCTTAAGTGTTCAACTGCGGTACCACCTTTATCATTCTTATAAGAAAAGTGCAGTCTGGGTCTGAACTGTCTGCAAACAGCTAAAGTTAACTTTGAACCTAACACCACTCTTAAGTATTCAACTGCAGTACCATCTTTTTCATTCTTATAAGAAAAGCGCAGTCTGGGTCTGAACTGTCTGCAAACAGCTAAAGTTAACTTTGAACCTAACACCACTCTTAAGTATTCAACTGCAGTACCACCTTTTTCATTCTTATAAGAAAAGCGCAGTCCCGGTCTGAACTGTATGCAAACAGCTAAAGTTAACTTTGAACCTAACACCACTCTTAAATATTCAACTGCGGTACCACCTTTATCATTCTTATAAGAAAAGTGCAGTCCGGGTCTGAACTGTCTGCAAACAGCTAAAGTTAACTTTGAACCTAACACCACTCTTAAGTATTCAACTGTGGTACCACCTTTATCATTCTTATAAGAAAAGCGCAGTCCGGGTCTGAACTGTCTGCAAACAGCTAAAGATAACTTTGAGTATGTGTCTACCTGTTTGAGCCAATATTCATTTTCCCCTGGAGAGCACTCTGCTTTGGCTTGTAAGCAGCCCCCCACCCCACCCTACACACACACACACACACACACACACACACACACACACACACACACACACACACACACACACACACACACACACACACACACACACACACACACACACACACACACACACACACACACACACACACACACACACACACACACACTCATCTTACACTTTCTCTCTTATTCTCTTCTGTTAGCAAATAGTATCCATAACTGATCAATACTGTGTGTCTGTTAATTTAAACTGAGACCACAGTAGCCTCCTGATACAAGGTTATCCTGTTTTTCCACCTGAGAAATGGTTAAGAAATGACTTACAGTTTCAGAGCAGTCCTTGGTCAATTGTAATTGTTTCTTAAACACAAACTTGTCTTTGCTTTGGCTCACTAGCAGCAGTACAAAGAACTGCCTGCTCACACCCTTGTTCTCCCCTCCCCCTTCCCTGTTTATTACCTTAAGACAATCCCAAAGTTAATAAATATTACCTGTGGCAGGCACCATTTTTAAAAATATAACCCACCCTTGTCACTATCATATGTTCATTTATCAGTTAACTCTGTTAACTGATTGTTTCCAGCCCCCTCATAAGAGCAACTAACAGGGTCTCTACCTGCTTTGCTCCCCACCCTGCCCCCTATTTTCTCCTGCCCCCAGTGGTCCCACTTTATTACATTCACAAACCCCTCCCATCTTTCCAATAGCTAACCACAGTGCTAACCCAACACTACCTCCTCCATCTTCCCACTGCTGTCATACATCCTAAACTAACATGTACAAGAATACCTTACCTATGCTCACTGCATGCACTCTCCTTGCATATCTTACATCCTACCAAAGCTCCATCATTCCCCCACTCAACCACTACTACCAACATTCCTACTCAAAAAATACCTATACCAAGCTAAACCTGTCATCAACCGTCAAATACGTAAAAAGCTAAACTTTGACCCACTCACATTCATCTCATCCCTCAAAGAATGTAACTAGCATCCTCTAAAGTACCTCAGTCTTGATGACACAGTTGAATTTTTAATACTACCTTCCTGAGCATCCTTAATTACCATGCCCCCATAAGACTTTCCAGAAACAAAGCACAACCCTCCCCATGGCTACAGAAAACCACTAAGTCAGAAATTAAAAATGGGGATAAAGCCTGGGAGCACTGGCGCAAAACCAAATCCCCCTCAACTAGACAGAAATTCCTAGAACTACACAATAGAGTAAAAAAGCTAATAAAACACGACAAATTCCAATACTACCAGTCTGCCCTAGACTCCTCACAACACAGCCCCAAACAATTCTGGTCCTCCATAAACTCCATCCTCCACCCAGGTAAAGTCAGTACCCCTCCACTTAACATCCCCCACTCCTCAGAAAATATTGCTACCTCATTCAACACACACTTCACACAAACCTTACTATCACTAGATAAACAACACAACCCCCCCCCCTTCAACCCACATCTTCAACTAGTAATCTCCCCACTGCCTTCTCTTTTTCTCCTGTACCTAGCTCCAACATAAAAAAAAAACTCTTAACTAAACTTAAACCCACCAAATTAGCAGCAGACAACCTCCCAAGTGAATACCTACAAATCACAGCTGATGCTATGGCCTACCCAGTATCCATCTTGATTAACAGATCTCTGTCAGAAAGTTACGTTCCCACATTGTGGAAAGTATCACATATAATTCCCCTCCACAAAGGCGGACCCTCCACTGAACTAACCAATTACTGCCCCATAGCTATTCTATCTCCACTCTCCAAAATACTAGAGAGATGCATACACTTTCAGGTCTCAGACTACCTCCTTACTAACAACCTCCTTTCCAATACTCAGCATGGTTTCCGACCAAACCATAGCACCACCACTGCCTTACTCTCCTTTACTAACACTATCCTTCAGCATAAAAACAATGGCTATCTCTCCTCTGCTACTTTCCTAGACCTATCTAAAGCATTTGACATGGTCCCACACAAACAACTTATCTCTGTCCTCAATAACCTATCCTTTTCTCAATCAGTCACCAACTGGTTTCAGAGTTACCTGTCTGACCGCCAACAATCCGTTGTATGGCAGAATGACATATCTCCCCAACTACCCATCTCCATAGGGGTTCCCCAAGGATCCATCCTTGGACCCCTACTCTTCTCTGTTTACACCAATAATCTAGCCTCTGCCACCAAACATGGCACACTCATACAATACGCAGATGACTCAACCATCATCTGCTCAGCCCAGTCCCTACCCGAACTGCAAAAAGTCACACAGGAAGCCTTTTCCTCTGCTGAAACATGGTTATCCGATGCCCAATTAATACTCAGCCCAAACAAAACTAAACTACTCATCTTCCAACCCACGAAACATACTCAAAACAACTCTCACACAGCAAAAGACAACACCACTATATACCCAACTGAACACACCAAATTGCTAGGAGTGGAAATAGACAATAAACTAAAATTTGGCATTCACATATCCATGACCATAAAAAAAGTCCACAAAAAAATAGGAGCGTTATACAGAAATAAGCAACTTCTCACCAAAGCAGCAAATATTTCAGTAGCAAATTCCCACATTATCTCCACCCTACTTTATGCCTCTCCAATATATACCAATCTAAGGCAATGCAATCTAAACAAGCTAGAGACCTGCTGCAACAAAATCGCAAAATTCTCCACACGGGCATCCTATCATAGTCACCACTGTCTCTCACTTGCTGAACTGGGCTGGCTTGAATTCCCTCACCTCCTTCAATGGTATCAACTCTCACTTGCCCACAAACTAGTAAACCATCCACTAAATGTCCCATCCCTCCAGAATCTACTCCAACCCTATCGCACCACCAGACCACTAAGATCCAGCAACAAAAATCACTTGCAGATCACTAAAGCCAATAACTCTGCTGGTGAAGCACTATTCTCTTGCACCATAGCCAAATTATGGTACTCCCTCCCACCCACAATTACCTCCATACCATAATGCACCCACTTCAAAGCTTTACTAAAAGCACACCTAAAAACATGCTGGCTATGCCCTTGCAACTCCCACTCTAATATCACCCACCCCATCCAACCACTACCTTTCTTTCCACTCCACTAACTACCTTGATTATAGCAAGCTCAGATGCTCATAAGCCTAGTACTTATTATACAACAGGAACGTCTTATTGTAACATTTGTTAATGTCTGTTAATGTCTGTTATGTACTTCACAGATAAAGATTCTAGTTGTCTACTGATGTACTATGTTCTTCATCTGTAAATATGTTGTAAGTAATTGCTATGTTAAATTGTTAATCGCTATGTAATCCAATGTAACTACTGTCTGTTTATTTTAACTGTGGAGCTTTTCTCCCCGGGCCTCCGCTGAAAATGGACCTACGTCCAGTCGGACACTCCCAGTCAAGAAATGCAAATAAATAAATAAATAAATAAATAAAATGTTGAGAATTGCTGTCATACACTTTGGGTGAGGTGGTAGAATGACAGGTTTGTTTCCATATACATTCCCTGGCTATGTACACGTTTGACTATCAGTTATATGTCATTGACAGCTGCCTACATTTCTTGGATCATCATACTGGATTTTCAGGGGAACAGGGTACGAAGCTGGTGATATGGGCCATTTATCTGGACATCCTGGACAGATTGAAACACTTGCGGGGTATGAATATGCATACAACTTACAATTAGAACATTTTAGCAAATTCTGTACTGTTGTTGCATGTAATTATGCATAAAGCTTTCTATCTGAACATTGCATCAAAATCTGGATAGTTGTGGGGCATGATTATGCATACAACTTAGTAGCACTCCCAGGATTCAAGCCCCTGCTGTGTGTGACAAAATGTTATAGCTAACATCACAGTACACTGTGCTATCAAGGAATTGATGAAAAGCTTTTGACTATTTTCTATCTAAGTCTCCCTAACTTGGACAATATGACTGACCTCTTGGCACTTCCAACATTGTTATGCAGGACTTCATGCCCATTTTATCTGTATACCTTGGTGTGGATGACACTGCTTAAGATACAACAGTACTATTTATAGTATGGAACAGATTGCCAACATATGAGAGAAGAGTAACCAGAAGCACTCCAGGGGTTATACCTTTATTCACAGACTATTACACATTTATTTCTAATGGTACAACAATTTCTAAGGCACTTATATTTATTTGTTATACATGCAGTATATGCAGACTGATTACTAACCTGCCAGGTGATGCAGCCTTTGCAGCCTAGCATCATGAGCTTGCTGGTTTGTAGCCTGCTCATCTGCAGCTGTCAGAGAAATGTGGTGATATTTAGCCATACCTATCCATAGTATACACAAGCTAGGCAATTATTTTCTACTTAGTAGAATGAGTACTTGCTCAGCACTGGGGCATTTGGTATCTGCTGGGACTCCTGGATCCACTGTTCCAGTACATCCCCCCTCTGCCACTTCAGGTCAGCATGGTGGTGCCTGACCTGCTCACCAGTCCGGGCGATAACTGTGTCAGTGGTGAGGTCACGTCTCAGACTGTCCCAGGCCTCCGTTTTATACTGCAAGCTCTGGTACTGGCCCTGCAGTAGTCTCTGATCATGGTGTTTTACCAGGAGCCATACCATGAATGCCCCAGCGTTGCACTCTAAATCGAGTGCCTTCACCCACACCAGCCATTCTGCCTGCCGTAGGAAGCTACAACCAGTTATGGGAAGTATTCCCACCTGTGGGGTTTAAATACAGCCATTTTCCTGCACTTCCCCATGATTGGCCAGTATTGAAAAGGCTAAACTATGGGCAGACCTGCTTACATGAGGATGGCACTGCTTAAAGAGGTATACCACTAGGCAGATTTAATTGGCTCCCCTACACATTCCTTGCACTTACTAACTTGAACTTATTGCGGTTAGCATTGCTTCATAGTTCATTAGCACTATATTTGCCATTTGGCAATGATTTATTCTTCATTACAGGTTATATATGTATCTGGTATCCGTGATTCATGTGTACATACACAGTATGGGGACCGGGGGACTTCTACACTTAATTACAACAACACTTCAAATCTATGCTTACTGCAGTACTCCAGTTCACATATTTATGTTCTGTGGCAGGTTATCCAACATCACACTGTACATAGATTCAGTTCACATGTTTGGTTTGATTTTCCTGTGGTGAGAATTAGTTTGCTGATACCTCATTTATATCTATTGGTATGGTGGCTTAGTGGTTAACTAGTGTAACTATAGTTAAAACCAGCAAACAGAAACAAAAAACTAATAAATAACAAAGCAGCACTCAGGCAGGTCTTCCCGATAATTTACTGTTACAAAAAACATACACACTTGACTTTAAGTGCTTTTCGTTTGCACTAAAGCAAACTTCTTCAGAAGTCAATACCATTGAAACTGACACAATTTAAAATACAAAAATGGTGATGTATTTGAAACCCCACCTATGCAGCAACAGTAGAATTTAAAGCTATAAGCAGCTTGAGTGTTTCTACATTAAGCTTAAATAGAGGCAACAATAAGATAAAACATTTAACCCTGATATATCATAAGTACACTCTAAACATATAAAATATAAAATATAAAATTTAAAGTACTGTGAATTTAACATATACAAACAATAATACCACTACACAAATTGGATATTACATTATTATTGAGTATGCACTTCCTTAAAATACCAAAATCCAAAGTCTACGTTTGCTGATACACTTTGACTACTAACTAAACTAGTACCCTTTTACACTATGTCATGAAATTTACTACATTGACAGACATATATAACTATCAACACAGATTTTTACTTTTCAAAACGCAGCTGATAGAGCACATGTCGTTTAACCCAGGAACCCTATAGGCATCTAATCTTATCTGCCATGCCAATTCCAGTTCTTCTAAATGAATTGGCATTGGACCACCTCTTATAGGAGGTACAACCTGATCTATTGCCATATAAGAAAATCCATGACCGTGATGGACATGAACATATTTTGCCAATGCATTTTCCAACGTAACTTTGGTGATTGCATATTGATGTTCATATACTCTATCTCGAAGCCTGCGTTCGGTTTTCCCGATGTAAAACATAGGACACTGTTTACATCTAGTGGGATAGGCTATAAACTTGGATTGACAATTAAATTTAAATCTCACTTTATATTGTAAACTGTTCACTGAAAATGAACTAGATGTATCCATGTATTTACAATAACTACAAGCTTCGCATTTAAACATTCCCGTTATCCGTGAAACAGGGTGGACAGCTGATTCTAGTATATTTTTTAAATTCTTTCCTTTCCTGAAAGACGTGTATGGGGTGTCACCTAATTTATCCAATATAGCTGGTGACGTTCTAAATAAATCCCAGTTTTTCTTTAAAATATCAATTACCAAATGACTATCACAGCTAAACGTTGTGATAAATTTCAAACATGGATCACAATCTCTGAGCCTACTGTCATTATTGTATATCCTATCTACGTCTTGGTCTAGTGTATTTAATGGTTGAATGTTTCAAGTGATTAAGGCACTTTAAAGCAGTTGTAAGTGGGTTTGCATGGGTTTGAGCGACGGTAAGGACTGCTAACCTCCAGTTACAGTTTCTTACACTCAGTTAGCTTCTACTTTGTTTAATCTGTGTGGGCAATGCTTACCCTCATGCAAACACACTTAAGCATGCTTGCTAGTGCTTATATAGGCTTACTACTGCTTATTTGTGCTTAAACTTGCTTACTAGTGCCTTATTGATTATGACACTGACACTTCACATGTATATTTCATGCAGTACTCCAGTTCACATTTAAATGTTATTATGTAGGTTATACGACAAAAAGATGTAAAAATATGTTCATATACAGATTTCACATGGAAAATGATATGTGTTGCAGTGGGACTCAAACCAGGAATGCCTGTTCATTAGGCAGATGCTTTAACCACTACACTACTGCTGTGCTGCTTTTTTGGCATATATATTCCTTGTTATCCTCTTCAGCCTTTTCAGCTGCTTTAACCATGGCTAAGCAATGGGCAAACCCATGCATCTATGGTTAGCTGTACTTGGGGTTTTAAAAATAAATAAATACAAAGGTTTCTTCATTTTATTTCAATCTACTGTTGCTGTTGAACACATGGGGACTGTTGGTGGGGATATGCGGACACCTATGAGCAGTTTCACTCATTTATTTACACTTTCTTCTGTTCTACTTTGCACGGGTGTGTTTATTCTGAGAGCTCTGCTCTCAGACACACCCTCTGCACTCCATGCTCAGTGTAGGATTTGGAGCTCAGGCAGCGCGCCTTAATTAATATGCATGGCATGCTGCCATCCTCCTCTTAAACTGCCGCTTCCTTGCAGGACTAGTTTAGTCCTGCATGGCAGATTAGTAAATCCGGGGGTATATAAGTTAAGAATTTTATTTGTTCATCTTTGCTTAGTATGTACATTGCTGGGTTAACTAAATGTCAGCTTTAAATAATATTCTAATTAGAAGTGTTAAAGTGATGGTGATTTTATTTTCTTTGTTCCTGTGGGAAATATTCCTTTCACAGGTCATTAATGAATAAAGTTAAACTCAGAGTAAGCTTGAGAAAAAAAAAAGAATGTTCCATTTCCATCATAGTGCTAGATTCTTCCTGCCTTGAGCGGTTCTGAAGAAAATCTATGTCAAAGTTCATCGCTGACGTATCTGAAAACAGAAAGGATCTTTCTTTTTCTTTCTTTTTTTCTAAAGTATATGTGAGAAATCCCTCTCTTTTTTTCTTTTTGTAGAAGTAAAAAAAAAAAAAAACAAACAAAAAAGCTATAGCAATGTTTTATACTGAGCTGTTAACATATAATTTGTTTACATTTTACTAAATAGTAATAGCTTATGTTGTAGTATTAACTCTCACTGTACATATTAAGAAAAGAAGAAAAGTTAGATGTGTTTTACTGATTAGAACAGCTTAAAAAACTAAGAAGAATAAGAAACAGAGGAAATTAGCAGCTGCTTTTTTTCTGTGAGTTGTTATTTTCACATGTAATCAAATTCAGATTTTAGGATGTAAAGCTTAGATCAGAAAAGCAGTTCACAATGGCTAAAAACACACATTCAAATTAACAAGCAGGAATTATTTTACATATACTCAAGATTGCTTGTAATCAAGGGTGTAGCCAGGCATACTCTTTATACTTTACAGAACATATTGTTTTTCTGAACATCATTCTGAAACATTGGTGCTTTATCAAGTCATGTCTATAGCAGACTAAATTAATGTCTCAAACAGTATATAGATAGCGTGCTAACAAAAAAAGATTAAAAATCTTAAAATTATATTGCTAAATACAAATCCTAAAATAATATTGCTGAATATGTTTTGAATGAGCAACTGAAATGTTGCACACGTCAAGTGCTGAGGGACAACAGCTTGAGTGAAGTGACCATTTTTTTTTAATGCCAGGTTGTTTGGGGTAGCAATAAGCATCTGTGAGTATAAAATAGAATTCATTCTCTACACCCCTACTTGTAATAATAGAATTAATGGTTCAATGTCTTATGAATAACATGCAAGGAAGGAAAATTTTAACATGTAAGATTAATAAAAGTGCAGTATTATTAAGTAAAGAAATATATACACATAGTATAATCTCTAATAGGGAGCTGATGATTAAATAGCTCTTTGATGGAAGATTTAGGAAATACAGTACATATACAATAAGATATAATATTAGTGGGAAAAAAGACAGAAAAATATATTTAAGTAACAAACTGCTTATAAGAAATATGTCATTTACATATACCTGCATATGGC
The DNA here is from genome assembly GCF_019279795.1 of Protopterus annectens. Classification (NCBI taxonomy): domain Eukaryota; kingdom Metazoa; phylum Chordata; order Ceratodontiformes; family Protopteridae; genus Protopterus; species Protopterus annectens. Next base: position 767,523,416 of record NC_056739.1, on the reverse strand, counting down.
AGAAGTGTGAATGTAGAAGATCTCATATAATTTACATAAAAATCATATAAAATATTTGAAAATAATTGGAAAACTGAAATTTGAAGCTTGGTCATATGAACTTGAAGCTTTTTACATGTTGCATCTTATTATATTTACTAAGACTACCTGAAATAATTCATTTAAAAAGCTGAACTCTTGAGTGTTATATTGCTGAATCAATAGATCCATTGTGATACAAAGTAAAGTAGGTTTTCAATATATTTGATCCCAGGAAGGAAAAATGAGAGTTGAATTAAATGCATTGTAACTTCAGAATACAATATAGACTGTAACTATTTTTTTGTCTCCATACAAATAGCAAGACATTCTCTTCAGCCTCAGTAATGTACATATTTTTATGAAGTAGTTCAATAAGGTAAAGGATTGTTAAATATGTTGATATTTGTTATGTTAAGAGTTTCACTCAGTTTAGAAAGATAGACACTTGTACTTTAAAAATTAATTCAGAGCTTTTGTTAGATCTATAAAATATCCCCCGGATTCTCAATTCCCTGCACAGCGTGCACGATTAGTGCAGGAGCACTGACAGGCAATATGTCTGCCGTGCGATCCAGTAACAGCCTTCAGGGGCGTGCATGAGAGCTCCTGCACTAATCATGCACGGACTAAGCCCTGGTATGCAAATCACCTCATTTTCAGGAGAAATGCATGCAGATGAGGTGATTTTGCAATCCAGGAAGCTTGCAATAGTCTGTGCAAGACGAGTGCTATCTGCAAAAATGTACTCAGTTAGTAACCGAGTACATTTCTGCAAAATGCGAAACGGAGCTATGACAGCTCCAAATAAAGGCTGCTTATCATTGATGAAGCATGCCAATGGCCAAGTAGAAGGTCATTGGCATTGCAAACTGTTTAAAAAATAATAATCAAAAAAACAACTTTTATTTTTTTTTTCGCCGATTTCGGCTGTTTAAGCATAGGGCAGCGGCACGCAAATGGGATCAGGGGGAAATAATAAAATAAACCTAAAATAAGCATTCTAACTAAAATCAGTATTCTGCCATGCAAGTCAGTGGCAGGCAAAAGGCAACCTGGCCAGTGAGTAATGGTTGCTAAGGGGGGAGGCTCAGTGTGAGACATGTAACCATGCATCAGCAGGCAATCCTATGCAAATGAGGGGAAGGATAGTGAATCCCAGTTTTCCCCAGGGTTTGTGGCAGGTCCCAAGAGTGTAAGAGTATGAATACCTGGGTGCAAGACTAGGATATAGGTGACATCATGGGGGGTGTCAGGCATACTGTAAGCAGATTGGAGCCCTGTGGCCCAGGATTGCTCCTAGCTTAGCACAGCTAACTAGGGGGGGGGGGTGTCTAAACCTGCCTAGCAATCTTTACAAATCCTAAGCAGGTATGTGTGCCGTACACCAGGATTTACAGAAAGAAAAAGAAAGTTAAACCAGGAAATAGCAGCGTTGTGCAAATTTGAGCACTCTGATTGCACCGCGCACCCCCAGGCTTAAACAGGAAGGCAATGGGAAGGGAAAACAGCAGTAGGAAGGTAATCAAAGCGAACTAGCTTAGCTGACAGGTGAAATGTATCAGAATCAGCCAATTACACAGGCAGCAGACCAGCCCAGCACACCACTATAAACTATGCAAACACCTTTCCCTCTTGTTTTTTCCCAAAAACTCTGCACCACCGGTGTATACGAATGGGGAAATTTTACAAAACGAAAGCAAGTGAAAAAATGTTAGGGGCTGCTTTTGCTATCATAAACCAGCATGTGCAAGAGGCTGAGGGTGGTGAGGATGTGAATGCTGCTGAGCAACCCATAGTGAGCAGACAGAGAAGAGTGCACAGACCCAGGGTAACCTACCAAGAGCTACATGAGCTGGAGATAGTGGAGCACTATAGGGTGGACAGAGACATACAACAGCAAATTGTTGAGTTGTGCCGGCCACGCCTCACACACAGAACTAACAAGGGGAAAACCTATCCCAGTGGATACCAAGGTATGTGTGGGCCTAAGAATACTAGCTACAGGTACCTTCCAAAGGCCAACTGGGGATATGATCGGGATTTCACAAGCATCAGCATCCAGGTACTCCACCAGTTCCTGGATGCTATGTCAGCACATGTCAGTGAGCACGTATATTTCCCCATCACCCGTGAGGTGTTAGCCAGCAATATGCATCTCTTCCACCAAATAGCAGAATACCCTTCGGTAGTGGGTGCAATAGACTGCATGCACATATGCATCAAAGCACCACCTGTTGAGCAAGGTAGGGTTTACATCAACCGCAAGGGCTTCCCCTCCATCAACTACCAGGTCGTGTGGGATGCCCAGGGCATAATAATGAATGCGTCTGCTGGCTGCCCTGGAAGCTATCACGAGTCCCATATCTGGCATCTGACGCAGCTGTACTAGAGGTTTGCCAATGGGGACATCCCACACAGTCACCTAGTGAGGGATGCTGGAGCCATGGCTGATGACACCCATCAGAAATGCACACACACCCGAACAAGAACTCCATAATGAGGCACACGCATAAACACGAATCATAATACAGCGTATGTTTGGGATGCTCAAGTCACGGTTTCGGTGCCTGTACACATCTGGTGGAGCCTTGCAGTACTCACCAACTACATGTACCCAAATTGTCCTTGTATATGACATGTTACACAATATGATCCTGTGGAAACAGATGCAGCAGGAACAGCATGGGGCAGGGCCACACAACCCCCCACCATTGCCAAGGCCTGCACAGGCACAGAGTGACTTGGAGGAGGAACAACCTGAGCCTGCCCCAGTAGGCAGAAGGAGATGGTCCCAGTATGCCCTTACCAAGGCAAAGAGGCAATGCATAGCACATGCACTGACACAGTAAAGACCCAGGGAATTAAACCTCTCTCTGACTCGCACATACAGTAAAAGGGATGCCAAACATGACACTACCTGTACTCAACCATGTAGAGGGAATGTACTATGTGCATCTGACATAGGCAGCCCTGCAGCACCACCCTCAATACAGGGATACCCACAAGGTAAGTGACTCACCCATGCCAGTTGAGATGGCCTCTGCAGGAATTGCAGCCCTCCCCTAGCTAATTGCATGTGGAACAGCTGTGGTAACATTCCCATAGCCAATTGCATGGAAACACACTCCAGTATCTAGGAACATCATGGTGGTGTTGCCCTTTTTCAGTCACTGTTAGCAGGAACTAGATCTGTTGTTTGGCAAACAGCATCTCAGAATGATTGGGAATTTACCTTTAACAACATACACTGTGGAAAGAGGGCAACAAACAGGAAGGGGATGTGCCTGACCTGACTACAGACTGTAAGTGCTGCTATACTGCATTAGGAGTAATGTTGGTTTAACAGTGTTTGTCTGGATATGCCTGTCGTACATATTGCAATACATGCCATGTCAGTTCCATGTATATGAGGAATCCCCGTCTGCAGAGTCATCTGCAGACTGGGCAGTGTTGTGCCTTTGGTTTCATGTATTAGCCATGGTGCATCTATCTGTGGAATGCAGAAGATCGTGTGAGGATTGAAGTCTGTAGATGGTGAAGGTCGTGACAGTTACTGACTTCATATCTCTCATAGGACATATGTTGCAACATACCCCATTACAATGGTAAATTTATGAGGTTATCACAGCAACATATCTATACTGGCCCCAACACCTCTGTAAACCTTTGTAAATATGTTGTGCATGAAGTGGTGCATATGTGCTGTACACAATAAATACTGTCATCATATCTGATAACAAGTCAGTGATATATTAGATTGCTATACATGCCATGTAGAGTAGGGGTTATATTTCATGACATAAGCTGGACATTCTGTGGATGTTTGTACAGTACTGAGGTCTGTGTAGTATGGTGAATGTCGGCAGTGTGTGTATTGTTAATATGTATTTTAGCCTGTGTACAGACTGTGGTAGATGTCATTGTTCTAGCTCCCCTTCTATCTGATGTTACATGCTGCCCCACTGTATGGTACCATTTTGGCATGCATGTTTGTTGGGCCATACACACATATGTCCCATACCACAGACAGCCATCAGACCAAACTGTGTAGCAGCCCAGTATATGTAAGGTCATTCTGTGAGTGGCACATATGATGGTGTAGAACAGATAGTCCATATACTGTAATATTATGCTAGCTTACCATATGTGGCTGCGGCTCTGTTCACATTGGTTGTGGTTATGCACTTTCACACAGGTGTATCTTACCCTGTGCTGTGACATGGCTGTTGAGTCTGCTATATATGCACGTACATGTGCAGTCCCCCATACGAAATGTAGGCCAGTGTTGAGCCAGTCTGCCTGTAGCCTGCACAGTGCATTGTTACATGCCTAGCAGCTTAGTGTACTTACCCAGTGAGATGTCATGTGCAGATACTTGCCAGATGTGCCACTGCCGGGCCTCCCTTAAAAGTCATGTATGTCAGACAGAGCAGTGGAATGCTGTACAGATGTATGTCAATATCTAGTGGGTAGTATGTGTCCATGGCACCCCTGTACCAGCAGTCATTATGTGTCAGGCCAGACAGGAGTGTGTGAATCCAAAACCTATGGTGGCAAATGTATACCAGTCATTATGTGTTATACCCACCTACATGGCTGTCTAGATCCATATTGTCAGGCCTGGTACACTTGTTGTGCACTAAGGGATTATGTGTATACCTCTGGACTGTACAGAGTGTGTTCAAAGTTCCACATATATTGGCCAATATCTCTGCTGCACTCCACAGGGGCATTACATGCTAGCAGAGGTACTTTACAATGATTTCCTTAGGATGTCTGTCAGTAGCCAATGGCACACATGTTATAAGCAGATGTGACCTTCCACACACACCATGTCTGTGGAGACAATCCCAATGACAGTAGCAATAGTCTAGTAATATACCTGCTATACATACCTGACATCCCCTTGCACTACGACTTTGGGACTATTGGGGCTGGAGTAGGGCTACACTCCATTTCCAGGACATATGATGGAAATATATGTACATATACTTATCCAGATAGCCATATATATGAGATTACACATGTGTACTACTTCCAATTACCACTGTCATGGCAACCACCCACTATAAATCCCTACAGCATGTGGGCATGGTCCCTTTACATTTCCTGTATGATGGAAATCCTTCCTGTGTGTGGGCATCAGTGTTACAGACAGCATGTAGCAATACCTTTTACAGGAGAGCACGCACACTCAGAGCATCCACATATTTGTAGGAGGATCAGGAACTACAGACAGACTGTGAGCAGAGTTGTGTTATGCTTTGTATAGTCCTGGTGTTACAGTGTGTGTGTGTGTGTGTGTGTGTGTGTGTGTGTGTGTGTGTGTGTGTGTGTGTGTGTGTGTGTGTGTGTGTGTGTGTGTACATACTAGTTTACCTTGGAATGCAGTCTGTCTGCATAGCTCACTACTGTGGGCCTATCCTCTTGCTGGACAGAGGTATGCCTATCATGTGTTGTCCATCTATCACACAGGTCTTGTGTCGGTTATTACACTGGCAGTGTGTGTGTGTTGCATGCTTTCGGTACATGGCTACATCCATTTCTGTTTCTAACCTCAATTCCCTGACAAAGGGTATGTTGCAGACTATCCTGTAACACCAGCACCTTGCTTAGTGTATGGCAACACTGTTCCACATATGTGCCTGTGTTTCAGACTCTGTCCTCCATCTACATACCAAGCTTTGCACATATGTCATGCTGTTGGGGGTTGTTCTGTAGTGGGCTGTGAGTATATCACACTTCCATTGCTGCCATTAGTCCACTGCTGTTGTATCCCCCATGCATACAGTGGGACTGGAGCCATATATGTGTGGGCGTCACCTACGTAATACATGTGTGCCCTTATGTACTCCAGAGGCCAGTGTATGTAACAGTGGTATATGGGCCTGTATTATTGAGACTAGGTGGGGAGCACCATAAATGACCTAGGTTGTTACAAAATGTAGGGGTATCATGGGTGAGCTGCCGTAAGGTATCTGGATGTACAGTACCATATTCATCACCTATATTTACATTTTTTACATGAATTGGGGTACTGAAATCCTACTGCCTCCTGCCATACAGACTGTTCTGTTTGTTGGTGTGCTCGTGATGGTGTCATTTATGCCTTGTTATGTACCAGTTACAACCCATTTGATCATATAACATCTTTACCACCTATTGATTTTGTACAGAGTGTAGATAGAGGCTGCTGAACTACACACCTGCAGTACATGCTGTTGATTGTTTGGTATCCTGTGCCCCAGTCTGTCTTCACTAATGTACAATTTGTAGGGCGTGGCCTGGACAGCAACAGTTGTGAACCTTTCCAGAATACTGTATTACTGTAACTGTTTCACAGCTGCAGTACTCTGTTTATATGGTTGTCAGTGTCTGAACAGCTATATGACATAGCATATAGAACTGTAATAGTATACAATTAAAGGTTTCCCATTTCTGCAAACCTGTGTGTGGCATCTTTCCTATGACCTTTCTATGGGTATAGGTTGCAGGCAGCAGTTGACATTTGTATGGGTGGCCCATACATTGTCCAGTTGTTCAGGTGTTACCTGTAGGCATAGTGGCTGTTCCATATTGTGTGCACCTTCTACATATGTATCATACTGTACATATATCTGCGTGTGTATGTGTAGTCACATGTAAATATATATCTACGTATATATATATATATATATATATATATATATATATATATATATATATATGTGTGTGTGTGTGTGTGTGTATATCTGTATCTGCATATCTGTGTCTGTGTATCTGTATCCTGGGGATGCTGATGGCTTCCACATATTACATGTCCTATGGGAGGCAGACTGTACTTGGTAGTGTATTGCAGGGTGCACATGTTTGGCTGTGGGGGGATGCCTATTCATACGAGATGTACAGTGTGTGGGGCCACTCAACCCCATTAACGGTGCATGTGGACGTATGTGTATTTGTTAATCTGACATTGCTATCTACAGATGTATGGCCATATATACCTGTATAGATATATATATCTGCTAACATATATATAACTATGTCCATATATACCTACATAGATATATACTTGCATACACATATGTAACGTGCTGTGTATATGTAAACATATAGGTGTAGACACATATATGTGTCAATTTAGGCATATGCATGTATATATGTGCGTATATATACAGTGTTAGAAATATATATATATATATATATATATATATATATATATAGATATGTTGTATCTGTTTAGTTATTAATATAGTTACACACACAGACATCTAGGTGTTAGTATGAATTCTCTGTATTGTTACATGGCAGGACTGGATGACATGTTTCTGAAAACATTGAACTTTTTTGTAGCTCTCATGGCTTAGTGGTAAATCACTTTGTGTATGCAGTGCAGGTTCTTGGGTTCAAGAGTTGCAGAAGCAGTTTATTTTGTTGCTGGGCAGAACATGGGCCATTGGATATAGAGCAATTAAGGCACTTTAAAGCAGTTATACACGGGTTGAGGTTCATATGTTAGTACTAAGCTAGCTGCCATTGTGAGCCATTTTAAGCCTTGCCAATTATCCCTTGTGAGACTCAAACCCTGCACTTTGTGTTTATAAGGCAAACACCTTAAGCATTAGGCCACCCTGCCTACCCTGTGTTTGCATGGAGGTAAGCACTGCTAACCTTCGGTTACAGTTTCTCTTACTCTGTTAGCTTTTAAATTGCTTAACCTGTGTAGGCATGGCTTACCCTCACACAAACAAGCATAAACCCGCTTACTGCTGCCTAAAAGTGCCTACTCCTACTTACCCCTGTGCTAATTTCTTTGAAAGAAAAGAAAAAAGGGTTGATAGGAAAGTGGTGAAAAAGGGGCACAAAGAGGATAAGACAGCAGGGGAAATAGCTAGGCATGTGCAGGAAGGGTGTAGGAAAGGGTCCATAGCTGCCCATTTCTTCTGCAGCAACAGCTGTGCATATACACTGAATTTGGAGGTAGATTTGGACCCTCAACCCCCTGGAAGAGGGGTGAGGACAACATCAATTCGTTGTGATGTCAATTATACCAGATTACTTGTGTCCAGTGGACAAATGTGCAAAATGGACAGCTATGTATGGGGTGAGATTTTTTGGTGGGAACAGATTGCCTTTTTTTTTCAAGTGAGAGTGGGATGTTGGGGAGCCATAGTAGGTATATTTGGGGAGGTAGGTTGGGTAGGTTAACAGACAAGACAAACAAGATGCATACAGGGGTGGTATGTGACACATGTGGGGGTAAACACCTTGGACGGGTAGGGGTGTTTGGAAGTCGCAAGCCCATGAGCCCCCAAATGGAAACAGTGAGACTGAGGTCCTCCACCCATGGGCAGTCACCACTGCACCTTCACGGCCCCAAAGGTGGCTGTGCTGGGGGCTGTGTAGGAGGGTCAGGCTCACCCTCTAGTTCCGTCACTCAGCCCTCAAGCTGGTGTAGCTGGTCTTGAAACTCCAGATTGAGCTCCCTACACACCACGGCCTGGACATGTCAATGGGTGACAGGTTCCTCTCCGCGCACGCTCACTGGGGGGTGAGCCCCATCCCTTGCAGTGGTTCTACCCAAAGGTGGCACAGGGTCATCGGAGGAGGAGGTCCAAGGCTGGGCCGCAGATGTGCTGGTGCCAGGAGCCATGGTCAGCTGAAGTGGGACAGGTGAGTCAGCTGGGAGCGACCTTCCCATATGAGCTACATTGTAGCAGGTTTATGGCAGATATAGGTTAGTAATAGTCAACAGCATTCAGGATTAGTTATAACAACATGCATAGGTATTCCCATTAACCCAAAACACCAGATTTAAAATGGTTGCAGAGCAAGCAGAACACATGCATATATGGAACAACAGTAGGCATTACAACAGCATGCAGGTTTCATTGATGGCAACAGGCCACCAATATGGGTGTATTTTAACATGGCACATGCATAGAGACAAATGTGAATATTTATGAACCATTGGGACATATGTCCCAACAAAAGTTAGGAGTGTACACATACCAATTGAGGTGTGTCATTGGGTTATTTGTGCACATATGGTACGGTGTGAGAGAAAGAGTTCATTTAACAACTAATATATCCTTGTAGTTTTCACAACATTCTTAGTCACTGAAGTGATCTGTCCCTTACATGTATTATTACACTACCCAATGACCTTACATTGCACACTGGTATGTTTATAGATTATTATATACGTGAACTGTGTCCTACATACAGGCGTGACAAGATACAGGTGTTAATGCAATATATGTTGAGAGTAGCTCTCATACACTTTGGGTGAGGTGCTAGAATGACAGGTTTGTTTTCATATACATTCTCTATATACACGTTTGACTATCAGTACATTTCTTGGATCATTACACTGTTTTTTCACCGGGGGGAATGGTGAGCCACATCACCTGCAGCAGTTCCACCCAAAGGTGGTGCAGTGCCAATGGAGGAGGAGGAGGTCTGAGCCTGGGCCCCAGACATGCTGGCGCCTGGTGCCAAGGCCAGCTGAAGCAGGACAGGTGAGTCCGCTGAGACCGGCCTTCCCATACGAACTATGTTGCAGCAGGTTTATGGCAGATATAGGTTAGTAATAGTCAACAGCATTCAGGATTAGTTATAACAGCATGCATAGCTATTCCCATTAACCCAAAACATCAGATTTAAAACAGTTTCAGAGGAAGCAGAACACATATATGGAGCAACAGTGGGCATTACAACAGCAAACAGGTTTCATTGATGGCAACAGACCACCAATATGGGTGTATTTTAACATGGTGCATGCATATAAATAAATGTGAATATTTATGAACCATTGGGACATATGTCCCAACAAAGGTTAGGAGTGTACATGTACTGATTGAGGTGTGTCATTGGGTTATTTTTGCACATGTGGTTGGGGTGAGAGAGAGAGTTCAATTAACAACTAATATATCCTTGTAGTTTTCACAACATTCTTAGTCATTGAAAAGATCTGTCCCTTGCATGTATTATTACACTGCCCAATGGCCTTACATTGTACACTGGTATGTTTATAGATTATTATATATGTGAACTGTGTCCTATATACAGGCATGATAAGATGCAGGTGTTAATGCAACATATGTTGAGAGTTGCTCTCATACACTTTGGGTGAGGTGCTAGAATGACAGGTTTGTTTTCATATACATTCTCTGACTATGTACACATTTGACTATCAGTACATTTCTTGGATCATCACACTGTTTTTTCCAGGGAATGGGGTACCGGGCTGGTGATGTGGGCCATTTATCTGGACATGCTGGACAGATTGGAACAGTTGTGGGGTATGAATATGCATACGACTTTCTATCTAACCATTCTAGTGAATTCTGTACAGTTGGATGTAATTATGCATACAGCTTTCTATCTGAACATTGTAACAAAATCTGTACAGTTGTGGGGTATGATTATGCATACAACTTACTAGCACTCCCGGGATTCAAACCCCTGCTGTGTGTGACAACAAAATTATAGTTAACATCACAGTACACTGTGCCATCAGGGAATTGATGTGAAGCTTTCTACTGTTTTCTATCTACATTTCCCTCATTTGTACAATATGACTGACCTCTTGGCACTTCCAACATTGTTATACAGAACTTCATACACATTTTATCTGCATACCACAGTGTGGGTAACACTGCTTAATACAACAGTACTATTTATAGTATGCAACAGTTCAACTACATATGAAAGAAGAGTAAACCTGCCTGTGGGGTTTAAATACACCCAATTTCCTGCACTTTCTCGTGATTGGCCAGTTTTGAAAAGGCTACGCTATGGGCACACCTGCTTACATAAGGTTGGCACTGCTTAAAGAGGTATACCACTGGGCAGATTGAATTGGTTCCCCTATACATTGCTTATACTTACTAAGTTGAGCTGTGTTGCGTTTAGCATTGCTTAATAGTTAATTAGCACTATATTTGCCTTTTGGCAGTGATTTATTCTTCATTACATGTTATATCTGTGTCTAGTATCAGTGATTCATGTGTACATACACTGTATGGGGATCTGGGGACTTCTACACTTTATTACAATCACACCTCAATTCTGTGCTTCCTGCAGTACTCCAGTTCACATATTTATGTTCTGTGGTGGGTTATACAACATCACACTGTACATAGATTCAGTTCACATGTTTGGTTTGATTTTCCTGTGGTGAGGATTAGTTTGCTGATACCTCATTGATATGCATTGCTATGATGGCTTAGTGGTTAAATACTGTGACTGTGGTGTACAGGGTCCTGAGTTTGAGGCATGCAGTAGTTGTTTATTTTGTTGCTGGGCAGAACATGGGCCGTTGGGTACAGAGTGATTAAGGCACTTTAAAGCAGTTGTACATGGGTGTGCACGGGTTTGCGCGGAGCTAAGCTCTGCTAATCTCTGGTTACAGTTTCTTACATTCAGTTAGCTTCTACTTTGCTTAATCTGTGCAGGCAGTGCTTACCCCCATGCAAATGCATTTAAATACGCTTACTAGTGCTTATATATGTGTACTACTGCTTATTTGTGCTTAAACCTGCTTACTAGTGCCTTATTCATTATGACACTGACACTTCACATGTGCATTTAATGCAGCACTCCAGTTCACATTTAAATGTTATTTAGTAGGTTATACAGCAAAAAAATGTAAAGAAATGTTCATATAAATATTTCACATGGAAAATGGTATGTGCTGCAGTGGGACTCAAACCGGGAATGTCTGCTCGTTAGGCAGATGCTCTGACCACTACAATATTGCTGTGCTGTTTTATTTGCATATATCTTCCTTGTTATCCTTTTCAGCTTTTTAAGCTGCTTTCACCATAGCTAAGTGATGGGCATGCCTGTGCACCTACGGTTAGCTGTACTCGGAGTTTAAAAAAAATAAAGGGGTTTCTTCATTTAATTTTTATGTCCCGTTGCTGTTGTACACATGGGGGACTGTTGGTGGGGATATGCGGACGCCTATGAGCAGTCTTGCTCATTTATTTACACTTTCTGCAGTCCTTCATTGCAGGGGCATGTATATTCTGAGAGCTCTACTCTCAGACACACCCCCTGCACTCGTCCAAGCTCCAAGTAGGATTTGGAGCTCAGGCAGCGCGCCTTCATTAATATGCATGGCGTGCTGCCATCCTCCTCCTAAACTGCAACTTCCATGCAGGACTAGACTAGTCCTGCATGAAAGATTAGTAAATCTGGGGGTATGTGTGTATCTTTTAGCATGATATATATGTGCATCAATTTTCCTTTTGTATTATAGTTTAGTATGATAAGCTTACCTGTCACCCATAAGTTTACAGATATCTTTATCTCTTCAGGTCCGACTCTGTTATACTTATTTATTTAGAGATTTATTCTTAATAATGTTAAATGAGCAAATAATTTAGGAATATTTAATGGATAAGTTATACTACTATTACATAAATAAGGATATACTACATTATTGTTAGAATATTTAATATTTGTGATTAATAGAAGAGGATTATTAAACTTTTACCTAGTAATGGGGAAATAGTTTTAAATGGCAAAGTATATATCTAAAATAACAGTCTTTTATTATTTTTGATTTATATATAATAATGTATTAATTATTTTAAAGTCACAGTAGATTTTGTCTATTTTTTGACAAATTTTTAGGTATTGGTAGGCAGTGAGATAGTTTAGCAGTGTGTATTCGAGAGGCAAACTAGGAACTTTGGTATCCATGGTAGGTTGTGTTTTATTAGCAATATGTATAATTATAGTTGTAGTCTTTGTTTTTGTTATTATGAGTTTTAGTAATTTAGTTTGTAGAAAGGAAGAATTAAAAAATGAGGTATGTTAAGCTAGTGTTGGAAGAATGCATTAGAGTCGTATATATAATTAAATTAATATGGTGGATAAATGTGTCATATTATCTTTTAAAATAAATTTTTTTAAATACACAGTTTGGATAGTTGTAATCTATTAATGTAAATGGATTAAGTAATGTCAATAAAAGGAAATCATAAGTACGATAGCTAAAATTAACTAAAGGAGACATTATATTCTTGCAAGAGACTCGCTTAGTAGATAAAGATAGACTATATTTAAGTAACTTAGGTTACAAAAATTTTATCATTTGCTTCTTTTAACAAAAAGAGGAGAGGAGCTGCTATTCTTTGGAGAAAATCTGCTCTCATACCTAAGATTATGGAATCCATTAATGATCCCAAAGAATGTATACAATTGTAATAATTAAATATAATGGCAAACTATCTCTCTCTCTCTCTCTCTATATATATATATATATATATATATATATATATATATATATATATAAATATATATATATATTAGCAAATTTTTACTGAATCTGGAATAGGTCCAAGAGTATCTAAAGATCACTGAAACTTGCTACAAAGTCACTGGAAATGTAGTTTAATTTTAGCAGGGGATTTTAACTGCATATCTAGTATAGAAGATGCAAGTGAACAGAGGTAAAGCACTAAATAGATGGATTAGTAATAATAATTTAGTTGATTCACTAGTAAAAGCAGAAGATAAGTATTTTTTCTCTCATTATTCTTATGCAAGTGGGATGCAAACTAGAATTAATAGGATTTATGCTTTCATGGAATTACTAAGAAAAATTTTCAGATTATTTATAGAATCCAAGTATATATCATGAAACTAAAAGTGTTTAAGAGTTACCTTTAGGGATAAATCGAGAATATTTTATCTTTGCATGATAATGGTCAGGTTAGTAAAGTCATACTATGGGACTCCTTAAAATGCATATTAAAGATAGAATGGGAAGATGGACTAGTAAAATAAAAGAATGAGATAAACAGTTGTTAGAAATACAAAATGAAATGCACAAAGCGAGCTTTAAACAACAAATTAGATAATACCAAAGTCATTAAAAATTATTGACAAAATATCAAACCATTTTAATAGATAAAGTGGAGATAGCTTTAGAAAAAATAAAATTGCACAGTTATGCAATGACTTTAAAACATTTACATAGATTAGCTAATAGAAGTAAGATTTTAAGCAAAAAGGCAAAAATCAATAATATCCAAAATCCTCACACTGATAAGCTTACTTCAGATATAGAGGAAATGCTTACTATTTAAAAAAAATCATTGAGGATCTTAATAAAGATAAAAAATAATAATAATGATGATTACATAATTGACAAGTATTTAAAGAAAATGTTACTAATAAACTTAATGATCAATAAATATCTTGGTTGAATAAGCCTATTACCATTATAGAAGTTAAAAAAGCTTTTAAAAATTGAAAAATGGTAAAGCTCCAGGGTTAGATTTTTTAAGTATGGAATTTATTTTAGAATTACTGAGTGCCTTTTCAGGATAATTCATAGTGACAAAATAATTCCTTCCTCATGGAAATTTTTTGTAATCTCACCTATACTTAAACAAGGTAAATATAATGAGTTAGATTTCTCATACAGGCTAATTTCATTATTAAATGTAGACTATAAAATACTTACTTCCATTTTTGCTTAAGAGATAAAATAGATTAATTAATGATGATCAGAGATGATTTATAGTCAATAGATTAACATATGATAATATAAAATGGTAGTAACTATCTTAGATTTAGAAAAAGGAATGAACAAGAAATTGGCCCTAATTATTATTTATTATTATTTTACATTTGTTGACCGGGATAGTCTAACTGGATATATGTCCATTTTCAATAGAGTCCCAGGGAGATAAGCTCCAAGAGATTACTATACTAAAAACATCCTGGTAACTAGTTGTTATACAGATAAATACTACAAATTTCAACAGTTCAGAAGTTTTCACAGTTTATACAAAATCTTGTTTCAAGCATTAATAAGATATTTTAGACTTTATATACAAAAAGGCTTTACTAGTAACTAGTTGTTATACAGATACATGCTTCAGGTTTCAACAGTTCAAAAATTATCACAGTTTATACAAATCTTGTTGGAAGCCTTAGGTAAGATATTTTAGACTATATATATATATATATATATATATATATATATATATATATATATATATATATATATACACAGAAGACTTGAACTAGACATGTTAAATTATCTCTATTAGTATAAGATATATCTTTGTCAAGGATAGGCATTGATAGAGAAAGACACAGACAGAGCAGGTATTAGGTCTGTAGTGAGGGTAAAAAAGATTAGTCTGGATGTGTACAGGGAAATAACCAATGGGTTTTAAGATAGAGTTTCAAATTGTGCTTAAAAAAGTGTAATAGAAGACAGTGATGTAAGTTCATGAGGGAGTTGGTTCCAATATTTTCCAACTGCATTAGAGAACAGGGCATCACCTGCCGTGTTGTTATATTTACATGTTGATTCAAGTAGTGTATCAGATGAACGTAAAGTCTTAAGGTTTTTATATTGGGTAGTGAGGTTAGACAGTATTGGGGTATTGGTAGGTTGGAAGAGGGTTTTGTGGGCAATGATGAGTTGGTTAAAATGAATCTGATTCTGAAGCTCTAACCAACCTAACTGTTTCAGGTTATAGCAGTGATGGGCCCTGAAGGGGGAAGCAGTAGCAAATCTTGCAATGCTATTGTATGATTTGGCTAGCTTGTTAAGGTCATTTTTTGACAAGTTAGTATATATTGTAGAAACAGAGAGAAGTGTAGAGATAAGGTGGGAATGGGCAATAGTGGTTTTAGCTAATGGGGAGAGAAAGGGTTTAATCCTATAAAGGGAGCCTAGTTTCTTGTTGACAGTTTTTATGGTATTGTTGATGTGGGTTTCAAAGTTCAGGTTATCAATGGTTACCCCTAGAAGTTTAGTTGTTGGATCAGGAGATATGAGTATACCATTATGGGATAACACTGAAAATTTCAATGGGAGTGACTTACGAGTAGGAGTGAAGAGGAAGAGTTTAGTTTTTTGGGGGTTCAGGAGGAGGCAGTGTTGTAGAAATCAGTTTTCTGTTATATTAAACATTTTCTGAGTTAGAGTCTGCAGTTGGGATTGAGATTTAGCTGAGCAGATTATTGTTGAATCATCTGCATATTGTATACAGTTAGCTGAAGGAATAGCTAGGTTAAGGTAATTGATAAATAATGAGAATAAGAGGGAGCCCAATATGGAGCCCTGAGGAACACATAGGGTAACAGGGAGATGGGATGATTGGCTGTTGTCCCATAGCACTGCCTGTTGCCTATTGTCCAGGTAGGACTGGAACCATTTTATAGTCATTGTATCCAGAGAAAAGGATTTTGGTATATTAATAAGTAGATGGTGATTGACCATGTTGAATGCTTTTGAAAGTTCGATGAAAAGTGCTGAAGAGAGAAGATTATTATTACGGTTATTACTGATGCAGTCAGTGAAGGATAGGAGAGCAGTTGTTGTACTGTGGAAAAGCCTGAAGCTGTGTTGACATTTGGCCGGTAAATTGTTCTGAAGTAGCTGGTTTAGTAACTGTCTATGGATGCACTTTTCCATTATTTTAGCTAAGGGGGAGAGTAGTGCTATAGGACGATAGCTAGAATATTCTATAGAGTTTCCACCCTTGTGTAGGGGGATAATGTGGGAGATTTTCCAGATGGCGGGAATAGTGCTTTCTTGTATGGTTCTATTTATCAACAGTGATACAGGATATGCTATGGCTTTGGCTGCCTTTTGCAGATATTCAGCAGATTAATTATAATATAAGCTATAATTAGCTTGTATATTGGGAAAGCTTTTGATTCTGTAGATTGAAACTACTTGTTTAAAACCTTAGAAACATTTGAATTTCCAGAACAATTATTGGAATATTAAAAAAACTGTATCGAGACTGAAAAGCATGTGATACTATTGGATCTTAAATTTCTAAAGGATTCTTTTTAAACAAAGGCACAACATCCATTCTACTATTTGAATTATTTATTGAACCCTTGGCTAATAGTATAATAATCGATGAAAAACTTGATGGGTTCTCTTTTAACAGAGATTGGCAATCTAAAATACAGCTTTTTACAGATGATGTTTTGCTAACTATAGGAGATTTAAATTATTCAAATGAAGAAATGGATGAGGAAATTGAAAAGTTTCAAGAAGTATCACTGCTAAAATGTAATATTAATAAATCTGAAACTTTAGTGTTAAATCAGTTATTAGATAGTAAGTTTAAAGATAAATATAATTGGGAAGGAAAAGAATTAAAAAATTAGGAATAAAATCTATCAAGATGTGAGTAAGATTATCAATAATAGCTTTGAAAAAAATAATTGAAGAAGTGCTACTTCTTTTTTAAATGTGGATTTTTTTTACATTTAAGGATGGGTTAGTACTTATTAAAATGATTATATTACCCAAGATTATACACACATATATCTATCTATCTATCTATATACATATATATATATATATATATATATATATATATATATATATATATATATATATATATATATATATATATATATATATATATATATATATTTATATTTATATGGGTCTACTTCACTTCACCTAAAACTCATTTGACTGACTTTCATTTCACCAAAACCAAATCACCTAATGTTCTCTTCATCTAAAACTCATTTGACCGACTCTCATTTCACTGAGTTTTAGTAGTGGAAGTGTGTAGAATACTGTGAAGCAAGTAAAGGCATATGCCCTTTTCCCCACTGTAGTGCAATCCTGGAGTTAGTGTATATATAGTTAGAGGGTTATGGGGGGCATAGCCCCCCACCAAGTTTGGTTTTATATTGTCCAGTTTCTGTTAGGAGGGTAAGTAAGTAGTGTTTAATTTCTGGTAAGAATTAGTCATTGGTGTTGTAAGTACGCATGGTTATGGTCTAAATGTAGAATTTTGAAATTCAGTATTGTAAGCTGTCGGTGAAACGAGAGTCAGTCAAATAAGTTTTAGGTGAAGTGAACTTTAGGTGACTTGGTCTTGGTGAAATGAAAGTCAGTCAAATGAGTTTTAGATGAAATGAAGTAGATCTATACATATATATATATATATATATATATATATATATATATATATATATATGGGTCTACTGCTTTTAGTCGAATTACATTTGGTCAAAAATGATTTCAGGCAGCCCACTTCACTGAAAGCACATTTGACTGAAAGCTCATCTGGTCGAATTACATTTGGTCGAAAATGGAATATAGCCCCTGCCCCACTGCAGTGCAACCCTGGAATGAGAATATAAAGTTAGGGGGTGTGGGGGGACACAGCTCCCCACATTTTGCAACTAGTTGTTACTGACATTATATGTTTCAATGTATTTTTAATGAATACACATATATAATAGTGTATAAACTGCAGTTATGTGGGGGCTGTTCCCCCCACACACACCCTTACTTTATATTCTCACTCCAGGGCTGCACTACAGTGGGGCAGGGGCTAAATTTCATTTTCGACCAAATGAGCTTTCAGTCAAATGAGCTTTCAGTGAAGTGGGCTGCCTGAAGTCATTTTCGACCAAATGAAATTCAACCAAATACAGTAGATCCATATATATATATATATATATATATATATATATATATATATATATATATATATATATGGGTCTACTGCTTTTGGTCGAATTACATTTAGTCAAAAATGATTTCGGGCAGCCTACTTCACTGAAAGCTCGTTTGATTGAAAGCTCATTTGGTCGAAGTCCATTTGGTCGAAAATGGAATATAGCCCCTGCCCCACTACAGTGTGACCCTGGAGTGAGACTATAAAGTTGGGGGGATGGGGGCATAGCCCCCCACATTTTGCAACTAGTTTTTACTGACGTTATATGTTTCAATGTATTTTTAATAGATACACAAGTATATAATAGTGAATACACTGCAATTATGTTGGGGGCTACGCCCCCCATACCCCCCAATGTGGGGGTCTGTGCCCCTCACACCCCTCTAACTTTATATTCTCACTCCAGGGTTGCACTACAGTGGGGCAAGTGTTATATTCCATTTTTGACCAAATGGAATTCGACCAAATGGGTTTTCAGTGAAATGCATTTTGATGAAGTGGGCTGCCTGAAATCATTTTCGACCAAATGTAATTCGACCAAAAGCAGTAGACCCATATATATATATATATTGCATTCAATGGCTTTAATAGATGACAAAAAAACTTTTAAAGAAAATGGAAAAAAATTTTTTACTTCATTCTTATGGTATACTAAAAAGCCAAGAATTGCTTATAAAGATCATATAAGATCGTGGGAGTATGGTGGTATTAGCTTCCCAGATGTAGAATCTTATTCTATTACTGCAAATTTTAACTCTATTATAGTCTGGATGAACCCAACTTGCACTATTCAATAGAAAACCATCCAAGAGCAGATTATACGAAATTCTTATAAGTTCATTAAATAAGATAAATTAAAAATATGTACGAATCCTTTAATCTGGTAAACAAATGTACCTTAGAAGGAAATTAATTTTGATCTTTAGACTTTGCTTATATGAAATCAATTCTTAAAACAGTTATGAAATATGTTTTTAAAACTCCTTTATCATAAAAATGAAAATTGCTGTGCTTTCCCATTGCACACACTTCTGGAGTTAAGGAAGCTCAGAACAGTGTTAAAATTAATTTACTAAAAATGAATTAGGAATTGATTAATATTATAGTCCGATTGCTTTGAAAAAAGAAAAGCTAAGTCCCCAGGATAATTAATGAAAGAATATAAATGTGATGAATCTGCTAACTAGTTAATATTATCCATCAGCAAGAAATTAAATGAATTTGTAAATAATATGAGGGAAGAGGAATAGAAAACTATTCATCCATTATTTGAATGTATGAATACCATCATTAAAATTAGATTGACCTACAAAGGAAGCTTGTCCAACTTACATAAGGGCATTATAAATGATAATCATTCTGATGCAAAATTCTGGAACTTTTTAGATAGTAGTGGATTGAGTGACTTAATAGATGGTAAGGCTAAAACTTTGTTACTTAAAACAATTAGTCAAACTTCATTTATACTGGAAAGTTTTATCTGGAAATATATGTATAGAATGCTTTCTATTCCCTGTAAAATATTTAAGTTTAATAAAATGACTTATCCAGTTTGTTGGAGATGTAATAAAGATGTAAAAGCTGATTGGAGACACATGTATATGGGGTGTAAAAAATTAAATGTATATTGGGAAGATATAGTGGGTTTTTAAGAGGTTATGGTCTGATAATTTTCCTTTAACTAGATCAGTAATTATAATGAATATTCCACTTTCTGTATCTGTAAAAGCCAGAGAAAAAAAATATTTGGCCTTTTTTGGCAGTTGCTAGAAAAGTTATTACAAAAAACTGGAAATTGAACTCAGTTCCTATGTTCAAAGAATTTTTAATTTAACAGCAATGCAATGTAAAACTGAAAAAGAGATTAAAATAATACATATAAACCATACTAAGACTTTTAGTGGGTGGGATAACCCTGAATTGCTGCTATTGAAATTCTAATACTCTTAATTTGTTAATTGTATACGATTACACTGATTGAATGTATTCCTATCATTGTATGACAATATGTGATGTTGAATTTCTCTCTTTCTGTGTATATATTGTAAATATGTTAAATTAGTAATTTTTTTCTGATAAAAAATAATAACTTCTTGCAACACAGTTAAGCAGTGTAGAATAATCTCCATTATTGCAAGAATGGACATATGTGGGAGACTAAGCAAACTTTATTTTTATATTAATATTAATATTATTGATACTTCTTAGCAGAATGTTTTGTACCTATTAAACTACAGGTACTAGCCAATTAAAACTGAGCATATTTCTATTACTCTGTTTACTAAGAATCTGCAGACTCCTTATTTGTGCCTTTCCATATTAGCCACAAGTTCTGATCTTCAGAGTTGGTACTTTCTGTGCTGACAGTA
This sequence comes from Protopterus annectens, assembly GCF_019279795.1. Taxonomy (NCBI): domain Eukaryota; kingdom Metazoa; phylum Chordata; order Ceratodontiformes; family Protopteridae; genus Protopterus; species Protopterus annectens. The sequence goes on along the minus strand of NC_056739.1, from coordinate 767,502,565 downwards.
TTCTTGTTGGCAGGATAAATCATCAAAGACAGTCCAAGACTATTAGAATCCATCTTGAAACAAGATGTATTCCAAAAAGAGATATTATTATGTATAATCTGTACATTTTCCCCATCTTTATACTTCTCCCTTTACAATAAGATACATTTAAAAGTGATGTAAGAATAGCAACAATATTAGTTAATCCAATGAATTTTAACAAATAAAACTTTTCTCAGAAAAAAATACTCTATCTGGACAAATGAAACAGCAACACCAATAAATGCAGTATCACTTAAAACACAGATGTAACCATGGGCATCAGTATAAGTCTAAATAAACATGCAGAGATATTCAAAATAAACAGATTAAAATAGCTTATTAAACAATGAGGTAAGAACCCAACTGATAAACATTGCAATTTATTCCATATAATCAACCTACTGTATGAAGGCAAAACTTCCAGTCAGAATGTCATCTGGTAAAACATTAAATTGCATGTTGTCAGATTTTTCTTTGTTGCAATTACAAATTTACAGATAGAAATTTCTTTTAAAATTAGAAACTGGACTTTGTTTTAATAATTGTCTTGCTTTTCGGACTTCCAACATAAATATGTACCATGAATTCTGCATGTATGGTGCACAAGCTTGGTTGGTAGATGAAATTTATAATAAGGTTTATAAAATAACACTTCCATTATTAAATAATTAATCCACCCAGAGCTAGAATTTAACATTTCTGTTATTTACCATGTCATTTATTTGGGTCTGCTTCTAAATCTTGAAAGCTCATAATCTTGAAATTCGGAATACCAAAGCCAAAATCTTGAAAGTTCAAAATACCGAAAACTCAAAATACTGAATTTCATAATATTTAAAAAACAGAGTACACCAACACATGCCAATAAGAAAGCATATTACTCTTCTCCAACTATTATCTGGGGGGCCTCCCACAGCCCCCTGCTACTTAAATATATCAACTCCAGGATTGCACTCCATAGAAGAAAATGGCAAACATACCATTACGTGCTTCATGAGTGCCTGTTGTAACCTTAGTCATGTTCCCTTTTAATTTGCTATACCACAACATAACTCATCTTAGTGTGTTAAAGTGCAATCTTGGAGTTGATATATTTAAGTAGCAGGGGGTGCAGGGGGGCTTGGCCCCCTGCTAATAGTTTGAGTAAACTAATACGCTTTGTATTTTATTTGTTTCTCTATGTACTTCTGGTGGCATATAATAAGTGTTACTATACTGTAGTTTTTTCAGTATTATGAAATTCAGTATTTTGAGTTTTCAATATTTTGGACTTTCAAGATTTTGGCTTCAGTATTTTAAATTTCAAGATTATGAGCTTTCAAGATTTAGAAGTGGACCCATATTTTTCTGTTATCTGATGTACATTTATTGTCTCATTTGCCTTCTTTAAGTTGAAAGCACTTTCATCTGTTCTAGGTTCTCAGTCCTGGTGTATGGCAGACACATGAAGTTCTACTGAAATAAAACAAACCTTTAGGCTTGTCTTCCATTTCAAACTTTACTCTTCATTGTTGTCTTACTCCTCATTATTGTCTGAAGATTTTTGTAGGAGATAAAGCAGATTCATTTTCCATTATTGCACCATTGCCTGCATAAATCCAACAGATGTATACTCTCAACTTTATCTTCAACTTCTCTGAACAATACAACTATATACATTTAAACTATAACCCTACCGCCTGGAAGCCCATGTTTCTTTCAAGCATTTAAGAGGACTCTTTCCTTTTTACTTATGTATAATTAACATATCTGTAAGTCTCAACTAATTTCTTCCTCTATCTATATGCCATTTATTTACTTTTCTATGAGGGAAATCCTTCTGCATCATCATGGATCTGTTGTAGTGGAATCCCAGGTTATAGCTGCCTTGGACCTCTAGTCATGTAATTATCAGCAGGTGTTACCATTGTTGCTTAAGCACCATTAGTGTTTTCCACTGTTAAGGGGTCAGCATTTTTAAACCTTGCTATTCCTGTTCATGTACAGTCAATTCTTGCCAGCTCACCCATTTCTCAATAGTGTCTATTCTGCCTTTTGTTTTTTGCTTATCTTTACTTTTTGCGTCCTCCAGCTGAATCATTAACTACCTATCTTCCTCTAGTGTTGAGGTTGTTACTTGTATCTAATTTTATTCATGCCTTGGTTTAAAGTCTACCTGGTGAAGCAGAGCCAGTACAAATCCCTTTCTTCAGGCCACATCACTTAAACCTCTCTAATCCCATGCTTCAGACCACATCGCTTAAACTTTTCTAATCCCACGATTCAGTCTCCTTGTCATTTGTATACTACTAATCAGAATATGGCCATATCCTGTATTTGTGTTTGCGTGTGTGTGTGTGTGTATATATATATATATATATATATATATATATATATATGTATATATATATATATATATATATATATATATATATATATATATATATATATAGATTCACTTTATAATCTCAAAATACTGAAATCTTGAATTTCAGTATTTCGAGACCATAAAGTCGAATGTTCCAAATCCCAAAACCATGCACATAAACCATACACCACACAACACATACATCATCCAAACCACACCACAACAAACAAAACACACACAAACACAAAAACACAAACAAACCTACAATACATATAAGCTGGGGGCAAGCCCCCCTGCACCCCCCATGTGGGGGGCTGTGCCCTCTACACCCCCCGTACTTATATATACTAACTCCACGATCACACAAACAGGAAAAGACAGCAAACCCACACCCAGCCATTCCACAGTCCCTCACACACATACACACAGATCACACATATACAAGCACTAACACATACAACACTTACACACTCATACTTTTACCTACCTACCCTAACTCACAAATACAACTTACAAACACATTTACATACATTCAAACTCCCACCCAAAACTCTTACCAAACACTTACTTACCTTAAATCACACCTACATCTAAACATGACAACATAAGATGTAACGAAGCGTAAAGCCATAACCACAAATTCAAGATATTGCTCGATTGATTGATTATGCACTTTCGCTATTTTAAAAATTCCAATTTATAGTCTCGAGCTACTGAAATTCTAAATTTCAGTATTTCGAGATTATAAAGTGTAACTATATATATATATATATATATATATATATATATATATATATATATATATATTTATATATATATATATATGGATTCACTTTAGAAGCTCGAATTCCCAAACACCCAAACTCGAACTCCTAAACTGAAAAAAAAAAAAAAAAAAAAAAAAGTCAAACATCGCTTTTGCAGGGGGCTTCATTCCCCTGCCCCCCCCCCCCTACTTAAATATACCAACGCCGAGCTCGCGCTACAGTGGGGAAAAGGGAAATCTCCCATTTTGCACTGTATGCG